>NW_027068286.1:0-4824 GCF_032884065.1 Artemia franciscana
AAGGCTCTTTTCCTATTTCAAAAGTTTTAGTTTTCGAGGGTAATAGCTACGTATGTTGAAAAAATGAAGATATTAGACTATTTTATGATTGCACATGGTAAAGAATGTGATTAAAGGCTCTTTTCCTATTTCAAAAGTTTTAGTTTTCGAGGGTAATAGCTACGTATGTTGAAAAAATGATGATATTAGACAATTTTATGATTGCACATGGTAAAGAATAAGATTAAAGGCTCTTTTCCTATTTCAAAAGTTTTAGTATTCGAGGGTAATAGCTAGGTCTGTTGAAAAATGACGATGTTAGACTATTTTATGGTTGCACATGGTGAAGAATGTGATTAAAGGCTCTTTTCCTATTTCAAAAGTTTAAGTTTTCGAGGATAATAGCTCTGTATGTTGAAAAAATGAAGATATTAGACTATTTTATGATTGCACATGGTAAAGAATGTGATTAAAGGCTCTTTTCCTATTTCAAAAGTTTTATTTTTCGAGGGTAATAGCTAAGTATGTTGAAAAAATGAAGATATTAGACTATTTTATGATTGCACATGGTAAAGAATGTGATTAAAGGCTCTTTTCCTATTTCAAAAGTTTTAGTTTTCGAGGGTAAGAGCTATGTCTGTGGAAAAAAAAGAAGATATTAGACAATTTTATGATTGCACATGGTAAAGAATGTGATTAAAGGCTCTTTTCCTATTTCAAAAGTTTTAGTTTTTGAGGGTAATAGCTATGTCTGTGGAAAAAATGAAGATATTAGACAATTTTATGATTGCACATGGTAAAGAATGTGTCAAAACTTTTCCTATGTCAAAAGTTTTACTTTTCGAGGGTAATAGCTACGTATGTTGAAAATATGAAGATATTAGACTGTTTTATGATTGCAAATGGTAAAGAATGTCATTAAAGGCTCTTTTCCTATTTCAAAAGTTTTAGTTTTCGAGGATAATATCTACGTATGTTGAAAAAATGAAGATATTAGACTATTTTATGATTGCAAATGGTAATGAATGTGATTAAAGGCTCTTTTCCTATGTCAAAAGTTTTAGTTTTCGAGGGTAATAGCTACGTATTTTGAAAAAATGAAGATATTAGACAATTTTATGATTGCACATGGTAAAGAATGTGATTAAAGACTCTTTTCCTATTTCAAAAGCTTTAGTTTTCGAGGGTAATAGCTACGTATGTTGAAAAAATGAAGATATTAGACTATTTTATGATTGCAAATGGTAAAGAATGTGATTAAAGGCTCTTTTCCTATTTCAAAAGTTTTAGTTTTCGAGGGTAATAGCTACGTATGTTGAAAAAATGAAGATATTAGACTATTTTATGGTTGCACATGGTAAAGAATTTGATTAAAGGCTCTTTTCCTATTTCAAAAGTTTTAGTTTTCGAGGGTAATAGCTACGTTTGTTGAAAAAATGAAGATATTAGACAATTTTATGATTGCACATGGTAAAGCATGTGATTAAAGGCTCTTTTCCTATATCAAAAGTTTTAGTTTTCGAGGGTAATAGCTACGTATGTTGAAAAAATTAAGATATTAGACTATTTTATGATTGCAAATGGTAAAGAATGTGATTAAAGGCTCTTTTCCTATTTCAAAAGTTTTAGTTTTCGAGGGTAATAGCTACGTATGTTGAAAAAATGAAGATATTAGACTATTTTATGATTGCACATGGTAAAGAATGTGATTAAAGGCTCTTTTCCTATTTCAAAAGTTTTAGTTTTCGAGGGTAATAGCTACGTATGTTGAAAAAATGATGATATTAGACAATTTTATGATTGCACATGGTAAAGAATAAGATTAAAGGCTCTTTTCCTATTTCAAAAGTTTTAGTATTCGAGGGTAATAGCTACGTATGTTGAAAAAATGAAGATATTAGACTATTTTATGATTGCAAATGGTAAAGAATGTGATTAAAGGCTCTTTTCCTATTTCAAAAGTTTTAGTTTTCGAGGGTAATAGCTACGTATGTTGAAAAAATGAAGATATTAGACTATTTTATGGTTGCACATGGTAAAGAATGTGATTAAAGACTCTTTTCCTATTTCAAAAGCTTTAGTTTTCGAGGGTAATAGCTACGTATGTTGAAAAAATGAAGATATTAGACTATTTTATGATTGCAAATGGTAAAGAATGTGATTAAAGGCTCTTTTCCTATTTCAAAAGTTTTAGTTTTCGAGGGTAATAGCTACGTATGTTGAAAAAATGAAGATATTAGACTATTTTATGGTTGCACATGGTAAAGAATTTGATTAAAGGCTCTTTTCCTATTTCAAAAGTTTTAGTTTTCGAGGGTAATAGCTACGTTTGTTGAAAAAATGAAGATATTATACAATTTTATGATTGCACATGGTAAAGCATGTGATTAAAGGCTCTTTTCCTATATCAAAAGTTTTAGTTTTCGAGGGTAATAGCTACGTATGTTGAAAAAATTAAGATATTAGACTATTTTATGATTGCAAATGGTAAAGAATGTGATTAAAGGCTCTTTTCCTATTTCAAAAGTTTTAGTTTTCGAGGGTAATAGCTACGTATGTTGAAAAAATGAAGATATTAGACTATTTTATGATTGCACATGGTAAAGAATGTGATTAAAGGCTCTTTTCCTATTTCAAAAGTTTTAGTTTTCGAGGGTAATAGCTACGTATGTTGAAAAAATGATGATATTAGACAATTTTATGATTGCACATGGTAAAGAATAAGATTAAAGGCTCTTTTCCTATTTCAAAAGTTTTAGTATTCGAGGGTAATAGCTAGGTCTGTTGAAAAATGACGATGTTAGACTATTTTATGGTTGCACATGGTGAAGAATGTGATTAAAGGCTCTTTTCCTATTTCAAAAGTTTAAGTTTTCGAGGATAATAGCTCTGTATGTTGAAAAAATGAAGATATTAGACTATTTTATGATTGCACATGGTAAAGAATGTGATTAAAGGCTCTTTTCCTATTTCAAAAGTTTTATTTTTCGAGGGTAATAGCTAAGTATGTTGAAAAAATGAAGATATTAGACTATTTTATGATTGCACATGGTAAAGAATGTGATTAAAGGCTCTTTTCCTATTTCAAAAGTTTTAGTTTTCGAGGGTAATAGCTATGTCTGTGGAAAAAAATGAAGATATTAGACAATTTTATGATTGCACATGGTAAAGAATGTGATTAAAGGCTCTTTTCCTATTTCAAAAGTTTTAGTTTTTGAGGGTAATAGCTATGTCTGTGGAAAAAATGAAGATATTAGACAATTTTATGATTGCACATGGTAAAGAATGTGTCAAAACTTTTCCTATGTCAAAAGTTTTACTTTTCGAGGGTAATAGCTACGTATGTTGAAAATATGAAGATATTAGACTGTTTTATGATTGCAAATGGTAAAGAATGTCATTAAAGGCTCTTTTCCTATTTCAAAAGTTTTAGTTTTCGAGGATAATATCTACGTATGTTGAAAAAATGAAGATATTAGACTATTTTATGATTGCAAATGGTAATGAATGTGATTAAAGGCTCTTTTCCTATGTCAAAAGTTTTAGTTTTCGAGGGTAATAGCTACGTATTTTGAAAAAATGAAGATATTAGACAATTTTATGATTGCACATGGTAAAGAATGTGATTAAAGACTCTTTTCCTATTTCAAAAGCTTTAGTTTTCGAGGGTAATAGCTACGTATGTTGAAAAAATGAAGATATTAGACTATTTTATGATTGCAAATGGTAAAGAATGTGATTAAAGGCTCTTTTCCTATTTCAAAAGTTTTAGTTTTCGAGGGTAATAGCTACGTATGTTGAAAAAATGAAGATATTAGACTATTTTATGGTTGCACATGGTAAAGAATTTGATTAAAGGCTCTTTTCCTATTTCAAAAGTTTTAGTTTTCGAGGGTAATAGCTACGTTTGTTGAAAAAATGAAGATATTAGACAATTTTATGATTGCACATGGTAAAGCATGTGATTAAAGGCTCTTTTCCTATATCAAAAGTTTTAGTTTTCGAGGGTAATAGCTACGTATGTTGAAAAAATTAAGATATTAGACTATTTTATGATTGCAAATGGTAAAGAATGTGATTAAAGGCTCTTTTCCTATTTCAAAAGTTTTAGTTTTCGAGGGTAATAGCTACGTATGTTGAAAAAATGAAGATATTAGACTATTTTATGATTGCACATGGTAAAGAATGTGATTAAAGGCTCTTTTCCTATTTCAAAAGTTTTAGTTTTCGAGGGTAATAGCTACGTATGTTGAAAAAATGATGATATTAGACAATTTTATGATTGCACATGGTAAAGAATAAGATTAAAGGCTCTTTTCCTATTTCAAAAGTTTTAGTATTCGAGGGTAATAGCTAGGTCTGTTGAAAAATGACGATGTTAGACTATTTTATGGTTGCACATGGTGAAGAATGTGATTAAAGGCTCTTTTCCTATTTCAAAAGTTTAAGTTTTCGAGGATAATAGCTCTGTATGTTGAAAAAATGAAGATATTAGACTATTTTATGATTGCACATGGTAAAGAATGTGATTAAAGGCTCTTTTCCTATTTCAAAAGTTTTATTTTTCGAGGGTAATAGCTAAGTATGTTGAAAAAATGAAGATATTAGACTATTTTATGATTGCACATGGTAAAGAATGTGATTAAAGGCTCTTTTCCTATTTCAAAAGTTTTAGTTTTCGAGGGTAATAGCTACGTTTGTTGAAAAAATGAAGATATTAGACAATTTTATGATTGCACATGGTAAAGCATGTGATTAAAGGCTCTTTTCCTATATCAAAAGTTTTAGTTTTCGAGGGTAATAGCTACGTATGTTGAAAAAATTAAGATATTAGACTATTTTATG
>NW_027068287.1:0-4812 GCF_032884065.1 Artemia franciscana
TTCAACATACGTAGCTATTACCCTCGAAAACTAAAACTTTTGACATAGGAAAAGAGCCTTTAATCACATTCTTTACCATTTGCAATCATAAAATAGTCTAATATCTTCAATTTTTCAACATACGTAGCTATTACCCTCGAAAACTAAAACTTTTGAAATAGGAAAAGAGCCTTTAATCACATTCTTTACCATTTGCAATCATAAAATAGTCTAATATCTTCATTTTTTCCACAGACATAGCTATTACCCTCGAAAACTAAAACTATTGAAATAGGAAAAGAACCTTTAATCACATTCTTTACCATTTGCAATCACAAAATAGTCTAATAGCTTCATTTTTTGAACATACGTAGCTATTACCCTCGAAAACTAAAACTTTTGAAATAGGAAAAGAGCCTTTAATCACATTCTTTACCATTTGCAATCATGAAATAGTCTAATATCTTAATTTTTTCAACATACGTAGCTCTCACCCCCGAAAACTAAAACTTTTGAAATAGGAAAAGAGCCTTTTATCACATTCTTTACCATTTGCAATCATAAAATAGTCTAATATCTTCATTTTTTCAACATACGTAGCTATTACCTTCGAAAACTAAAGCTTTTGAAATAGGAAAAGAGCGTTTAATCACATTCTTTACCATGTGCAATCATAAAATAGTCTATTATCTTCATTTTTTCAACATACGTAGCTATTACTCTCGAAAACTAAAACTTTTGAAATAGGAAAAGAGCCTTTAATCACATTCTTTACCATTTGCAATCATAAAATAGTCTAATATCTTCATTTTTTCAACATACGTAGCTATTACCCTCGAAAACTAAAACTTTTGAAATAGGAAAAGAGCCTTTAATCACATTCTTTACCATTTGCAATCATAAAATAGTCTAATATCTTCATTTTTTTCAACATACATAGCTATTACCCTCGAAAACTAAAACTTTTGAAATAGAAAAAGAGCCTTTAATCACATTCTTTACCATTTGCAATCATAAAATAGTCTAATATCTTCATTTTTTCAACATATGTAGCTATTACCCTCGAAAACGAAAACTTTTGAAATAGGAAAAGAGCCTTTAATCACATTCTTTACCATTTGCAATCATAAAATAGTGTAATATCTTCATTTTTTCAACATACGTAGCTATTATCCTCGAAAACTAAAACTTTTGACATAGGAAAAGAGCCTTTAATCACATTCTTTACCATTTGCAATCATAAAATAGTGTAATATCTTCATTTTTTCAACATACGTAGCCATTACCCTCGAAAACTAAAACTTTTGACATAGGAAAAGAGCCTTTAATCACATTCTTTACCATTTGCAATCATAAAAAAGTCTAATATCTTCATGTGTTCAACATACATAGCTATTACCCTCGAAAACTAGAACTTTTGAAATAGAAAAAGAGCCTTTAATTACATTCTTTCCATGCCAAATCATAAAATAGTCTAATATCTTCATTTTTCAACATACGTAGCTATTACCCTCGAAAACAAAACTTTTGACATAGGAAAAGAGCCTTTAATCACATTCTTTACCATTTGCAATCATAAAATAGTCTAATATCTTCATTTTTTCAACATACGTAGCTATTACCCTCGAAAACTAAAACTTTTGAAATGGGAAAAGAGCCTTTAATCACATTCTTTACCATTTGCAATCATAAAATAGTCTAATATCTTCATTTTTTCAACATACGTAGCCATTACCCTCGAAAACTAAAACTTTTGACATAGGAAAAGAGCCTTTAATCACATTCATTACCATTTGCAATCATAAAAAGTCTAATATCTTCATGTTTTCAACATACATAGCTATTACCCTCGAAAACTAAAACTTTTGAAATAGAAAAAGAGCCTTTAATTACATTCTTTCCATGCCAAATCATAAAATAGTCTAATATCTTCATTTTTTCAACATACGTAGCTATTACCCTCGAAAACTAAAACTTTTGAAATAGGAAAAGAGCCTTTAATCACATTCTTTACCATTTGCAATCATAAAATAGTCTAATATCTTCATTTTTTCAACATACGTAGCCATTACCCTCGAAAACTAAAACTTTTGACATAGGAAAAGAGCCTTTAATCACATTCTTTACCATGTGCAATCATAAAATAGTCTAATATCTTCATTTTTCAACATACGTAGCTATTACCCTCGAAAACAAAACTTTTGACATAGGAAAAGAGACTTAAATCACATTCTTTACCATTTGCAATCATAAAATAGTCTAATATCTTCATTTTTTCAACATACGTAGCTATTACCCTCGAAAACTAAAACTTTGAAATAGGAAAAGAGCCTTTAATCACATTCTCTACCATGTGCAATCATAAAATAGTCTAATATCTTCATTTTTCAACATACGTAGCTATTACCCTCGAAAACAAAACTTTTGACATAGGAAAAGAGCCTTTAATCACATTCTTTACCATTTGCAATCATAAAATAGTCTAATATCTTCATTTTTTCAACATACGTAGCTATTACCCTCGAAAACGAAAACTTTTGAAATAGGAAAAGAGCCTTTAATCACATTCTTTACCATTTGTAATCATAAAATAGTGTAATATCTTCATTTTTTCAACATACGTAGCTATTACCCTCGAAAACTAAAACTTTTGACATAGGAAAAGAGCCTTTAATCACATTCTTTACCATTTGCAATCATAAAATAGTCTAATATCTTCATTTTTTCGACATATGTAGCTATTACCCTCGAAAACTAAAACTTTTGAAATAGGAAAAGAGCCTTTAATTACATTCTTTACCATGTGCAATCATAAAATAGTCTAATATCTTCATTTTTCAACATACGTAGCTATTACCCTCGAAAACTAAAACTTTTGACATAGGAAAAGAGCCTTTAATCACATTCTTTACCATTTGCAATCATAAAATAGTCTAATATCTTCATTTTTTCAACATACGTAGCTATTACCCTCGAAAACTAAAACTTTTGAAATAGAAAAAGAGCCTTTAATTACATTCTTTACTATGTGCAATCATAAAATAGTCTAATATCTTCATTTTTCAACATACGTAGCTATTACCCTCGAAAACTAAAACTTTTGACATAGGAAAAGAGCCTTTAATCACATTCTTTACCATTTGCAATCATAAAATAGTCTAATATCTTCATTTTTTCAACATACGTAGCTATTACCCTCGAAAACTAAAACTTTTGAAATAGGAAAAGAGCCTTTAATCACATTCTTTACCATTTGCAATCATAAAATAGTCTAATATCTTCATTTTTTCCACAGACATAGCTATTACCCTCGAAAACTAAAACTATTGAAATAGGAAAAG
Source organism: Artemia franciscana (assembly GCF_032884065.1). NCBI lineage: Eukaryota > Metazoa > Arthropoda > Branchiopoda > Anostraca > Artemiidae > Artemia > Artemia franciscana. The sequence continues at coordinate 3,321 of NW_027068287.1, forward strand.
AGCCTTTAATCACATTCTTTACCATTTGCAATCACAAAATAGTCTAATAGCTTCATTTTTTCAACATACGTAGCTATTACCCTCGAAAACTAAAACTTTTGAAATAGGAAAAGAGCCTTTAATCACATTCTTTACCATTTGCAATCATGAAATAGTCTAATATCTTAATTTTTTCAACATACGTAGCTCTCACCCCCGAAAACTAAAACTTTTGAAATAGGAAAAGAGCCTTTTATCACATTCTTTACCATTTGCAATCATAAAATAGTCTAACATCTTCATTTTTTCAACATACGTAGCTATTACCCTCGAAAACTAAAGCTTTTGAAATAGGAAAAGAGCGTTTAATCACATTCTTTACCATGTGCAATCATAAAATAGTCTAGTATCTTCATTTTTTCAACATACGTAGCTATTACTCTCGAAAACTAAAACTTTTGAAATAGGAAAAGAGCCTTTAATCACATTCTTTACCATTTGCAATCATAAAATAGTCTAATATCTTCATTTTTTCAACATACGTAGCTATTACCCTCGAAAACTAAAACTTTTGAAATAGGAAAAGAGCCTTTAATCACATTCTTTACCATTTGCAATCATAAAATAGTCTAATATCTTCATTTTTTCAACATACATAGCTATTACCCTCGAAAACTAAAACTTTTGAAATAGAAAAAGAGCCTTTAATCACATTCTTTACCATTTGTAATCATAAAATAGTGTAATATCTTCATTTTTTCAACATACGTAGCTATTATCCTCGAAAACTAAAACTTTTGACATAGGAAAAGAGCCTTTAATCACATTCTTTACCATTTGCAATCATAAAATAGTGTAATATCTTCATTTTTTCAACATACGTAGCCATTACCCTCGAAAACTAAAACTTTTGACATAGGAAAAGAGCCTTTAATCACATTCTTTACCATTTGCAATCATAAAAAAGTCTAATATCTTCATGTTTTCAACATACATAGCTATTACCCTCGAAAACTAAAACTTTTGAAATAGAAAAAGAGCCTTTAATTACATTCTTTCCATGCCAAATCATAAAATAGTCTAATATCTTCATTTTTCAACATACGTAGCTATTACCCTCGAAAACAAAACTTTTGACATTGGAAAAGAGCCTTTAATCACATTCTTTACCATTTGCAATCATAAAATAGTCTAATATCTTCATTTTTTCAACATACGTAGCTATTACCCTCGAAAACTAAAACTTTTGAAATGGGAAAAGAGCCTTTAATCACATTCTTTACCATTTGCAATCATAAAATAGTCTAATATCTTCATTTTTTCAACATACGTAGCCATTACCCTCGAAAACTAAAACTTTTGACATAGGAAAAGAGCCTTTAATCACATTCTTTACCATTTGCAATCATAAAAAGTCTAATTTCTTCATGTTTTCAACATACATAGCTATTACCCTCGAAAACTAAAACTTTTGAAATAGAAAAAGAGCCTTTAATTACATTCTTTCCATGCC
>NW_027068288.1:0-4808 GCF_032884065.1 Artemia franciscana
CAACATATTTTCAACACATATATATTTCAACATTCAACAAAATAACAAAATATTTTTCAACATATTTTTTCAACATACAACATTTTTTCAACTATTACCCTCGAAAACTAAAACTTTTGACATAGGAAAAGAGCCTTTAATCACATTCTTTACCATTTGCAATCATAAAATTGTCTAATATCTTAATTTTTTCAACATACGTAGCTGTTACCCTCGAAAACTAAAACTTTTGAAATAGGAAAAGAGCCTTTAATCTCATTCTTTACCATGTTCAATCATAAAATAGTCTAATATCTTCATTTTTTCAACAGACATAGCTATTACAGTCGAAAACTAAAACTTGAAATAGGAAAAGAGCCTTTAATCACATTCTTTACCATTTGCAATCATAAAATAGTCTAATATCTTCATTTTTTCCACAGACATAGCTATTACCCTCGAAAACTAAAAGTTTTGAAATAGGAAAAGAGCCTTTAATCACATTCTTTACCATTTGCAATCATAAAATAGTCTAATATCTTCATTTTTTCAACATACGTAGCTATTACCCTCGAAAACTAAAACTTTTGAAATAGGAAAAGAGCCTTTAATCACATTCTTTACCATGTGCAATCATAAAATAGTCTAATATTTTCATTTTTTCAACAAACGTAGCAATTTGAAATAGGAAACTAAAACTTTTGAATATAAAATAGTCTAATATCTTCATTCTTTCAACATATGTAGCTATTACCCCCGAAAACTAAAACTTTTGACATAGGAAAAGAGCCTTTAATCACATTCTTTACCATGTGCAATCATAAAATAGTCTAATATCTTCATTTTTTTAACATATGTAGCTATTACCCTCGAAAACTAAAACTTTTGACATAGGAAAAGAGCCTTTAATCACATTCTTTACCATTTGCAATCATAAAATAGTCTAATATCTTCATTTTTTCAACATACATAGCTATTACCCTCGAAAACTAAAACTTTTGACATAGGAAAAGAGCCTTTAATCACATTCCTTACCATTTGCAATCATAAAATTGTCTAATATCTTAATTTTTTCACATACGTAGCTATTACCCTCGAAAACTAAAACTGTTGAAATAGGAAAAGAGCCTTTAATCACATTCCTTACCATGTGCAATTATAAAATAGTCTAATATCTTCATCTTTTCAACAGACATAGCTATTACCGTCGAAAACTAAAACTTTTGAAATAGGAAAAGAGCCTTTAATCACATTTTTTACCATTTGCAATCATAAAATTGTCTAATATCTTCATTTTTTCAACATACGTAGCTATTACCCTCAAAAACTAAAACTTTTGACAGAGGAAAAGAGCCTTTAATCACATTCTTTACCATTTGCAATCATAAAATAGTCTAATATCTTCATTTTATCAACATACGTAGCTATTACCCTCGAAAACTAAAACTTTTGAAATAGGAAAAGAGCCTTTAATCACATTCTTTACCATTTGCAATCATAAAATAGTTTAATATCTTCATTTTTCCAACATACGCAGCTATTACCCTCGAAAAATAAAACTTTTGAATTAGGAAAAGAGCCTTCAATCACATTCTTTACCGTTTGCAATCATAAAATAGTCTAATATCTTCTTTTTTTCAACATACGTAGCTATTACCCTCGAATACTAAAACTTTTGAAATAGGAAAAGAGCCTTTAATCACATTCTTTACCTTGTGCAATCATATAATATTCTAATATTTTCATTTTTTTCAACATACGTAGCTATTACCCTCTAAAACTAAAACTTTTGAAATAGGAAAAGAGCCTTTAATCACATTCTTTACCATATGCAATCATAAAATTGTCTAATATCTTCATTTTTTCCACAGACAAAGCTATTACCCTCGAAAACTAAAAGTTTTGAAATAGGAAAAGAGCCTTTAATCACACTCTTTACCATGTGCAATCATAAAATAGTCTAATATCTTCATTTTTTCCACAGACATAGCTATTACCTTCGAAAACTAAAACTTTTGAAATAGGAAAAGAGCCTTCAATCACATTCTTTACCATGTGCAATCATAAAATTGTCTAATATCTTCATTTTTTTTACATACGTAGCTATTACCCTCGAAAACTAAAACTTTTGACAGAGGAAAAGAGCCTTTAATCACATTCTTTACCATTTGCAATCATAAAATAGTCTAATATCTTCATTTTTTCAACATACGTAGCTATTACCCTCGAAAACTAAAACTTTTGAAATAGGAAAAGAGCCTTTAATCACATTCTTTACCATTTGTAATCATAAAATAGTCTAATATCTTCATTTTTTCAACATACGCGGCTTTTACCCTCGAAATAGCTGCCACATTCTTTAATCACATTTAATCATAAAATAGTCTAATACCTTCATTTTTTCACAGACATAGCTATTACCCTCGAAAACTAAAACTTTTGAAACAGGAAAAGAGCCTTTAATCACATTCTTTACCATTTGCAATCATAAAATAGTCTAATATCTTCATTTTTTCAACATACGTAGCTATTACCCTCGAAAACTAAAACTTTTGACATAGGAAAAGAGCCTTTAATCACATTCTTTACCATGTGCAATCATAAAATAGTCTAATATCTTCATTTTTTCCACAGACATAGCTATTACCCTCAAAAACTAAAACTTTTGAAATAGGAAAAGAGCCTTTAATCACATTCTTTACCATTTGCAATCATTAAAATAGTCTAATATCTTCATTTTTTCAACATATTTAGCTATTACCCTCGAAAACTAAAACTTTTGACATAGGAAAAGAGCCTTTAATCACAGTCTTTACCATGTGCAATCATAAAATAGTCTAATATCTTCATTTTTTCCACAGACATAGCTATTACCCTCGAAAACTAAAACTTTTGAAATAGGAAAAGAGCCTTTAATCACATTCTTTACCATGTCCAATCATAAAATTGTCTAATATCTTCATTTTTTCCACAGACAAAGCTATTACCCTCCAAAACTAAAACGTTTGACATAGGAAAAGAGCCTTTAATCACATTCTTTACCATGTAAAATCATAAAATAGTCTAATATCTTCATTTTTTCCACAGACATAGCTATTACCCTTGAAAACTAAAACTTTTGAAATAGGAAAAGAGCCTTTAATCACATTCTTTACCATTTGCAATCATAAAATAGTCTAATATCTTCATTTTTTCTACAGGTATAGCTATTACCATCGAAAACTAAAACTTTTGAAATAGGAAAAGAGCCTTTAATCACATTCTTTACCATGTGCAATCATAAAATTTTTCTAATATCTTCATTTTTTTTCCACAGAAAAAGCTATTACCCTCAAAAACTAAAACTTTTGAAATAGGAAAAGAGCCTTTAATCACATTCTTTACCATGTGCAATCATAAAATAGTCTAATATCTTCATTTTTTCAACATACGTAGCTATTACCCTCGAAAACTAAAACTTTTGAAATAGAAAAAGAGCCTTTAATCACATTCTTTACCATGTGCAATAATAAAATAGTCAAATATCTTCATTTTTTCAACATACGTAGCTCTTACCCCTGAAAACTAAAACTTTTTAAATAGGAAAAGAGCCTTTTAATCACATTCTTTACCATGTGCAATCATAAAATAGTCTAATATCTTCATTTTTTCAACATACTTAGCTCTTACCCCCCGAAAACTAAAACTTTTGAAATAGGAAAAGAGCCTTTAATCACATTCTTTACCATGTGCAATCATAAAATAGTCTAATATCTTCATTTTTTCCACAGGACATAGCTATTACCCTCGAAAACTAAAACTTTTGAAATAGGAAAAGAGCCTTTAATCACATTCTTTACCATTTCAAAAGTTTTAGTTTTTGAGGGTAATAGCTACGTCATGTTGAAAAAATGAAGATATTAGACTATTTTATGATTGCACATGGTAAAGAATGTGATTAAAGGCATTTTTCCTATTTCAAAAGTTTTAGTTTTCGGGGGGTAATAGCTACATATGTTGAAAAAATGAAGATATTAGACTATTTTATGATTGCAAATGGTAAAGAATGTGATTAAAGGCTCTTTTCCTGTTTCAAAAGTTTTAGTTTTCGAGAGTAATAGCTACGTATGTTGAAAAAATGAAGATATTAGAAAATTTTATGATTGCACATGGTAAAGAATGTGATTAAAGGCTCTTTTTCCTATGTCAAAAGTTTTAGTTTTCGGGGGGTAAGAGCTTTGTCTGTTGAAAAAATGAAGATATTGGACTATTTCATGATTGCACATGGTAAAGAATGTGATTAAAGGCTCTTTTCCTATTTCAAAAGTTTTAGTTTTCGAGGGTAATAGCTACATATGTTGAAAAAATGAAGATATTACACAATTTTATGATTGCGAATGGTAAACAATGTGATTAAAGGCTCTTTTCCTATGTCAAAAGTTTTAGTTTTCGAGGGTAATAGCTTTGTCTGTGAAAAAAAATGAAGATATTAGACAATTTTACGATTGCACATGGTAAAGAATCTGATTAAAGGCTCTTTTCCTATTTCAAAAGTTTAAGTTTTCGAGGGTAATAGCTACGTATGTTGAAAAAATGAAGATATTAGACTATTTTATGATTGCAAATGGTAAAGAATGTGATTAAAGGCTCTTTTCCTATGTCAAAAGTTTTAGTTTTTCCAGGGTAATAGCTACGTATGTTGAAAAAATGAAGATATTAGACTATTTTATGATTGCAAATGGTAAAGAATGTGATTAAAGGCTCTTTTCCTATTTCAAAAGTTTAGTTTTCGGGGGTAAGAGCTACGTATGTTGAAAAAATTAAGATATTAGACTATTTTATGATTGCAA
>NW_027068289.1:0-4807 GCF_032884065.1 Artemia franciscana
TAGTTCTGAAACCGAACTGTGACTCACTTAATATTCCGAGCTTGTCTAAATATTCATACAGCTGTCGATATACTATTTTCTCGTATATGTTTGAGAATAGTGGTAATAAGCTTATAGGTCGATAGTTCGTCATATCTTGCTTATTGCCTGATTTGAACAGCGGTAGGACCTTTGCTTGCTTAAGCGCTTCAGGGAATTGGCCGACTTCAAGTTACAGGTTAACGAGGTAGAGAAGACATGGTAGTAGATACACTGAAACTGCTTTAAATGCTTTCAGATTCAAACCGTCAATACCAGCAGCATTTGACTTTAAATTCTTCACAATTTTTATTAATTCTTCAATTGACGCTTTTTCAAATTGAAATTTACGATGCTCACCTCGATTATCTTCAAAGAGCGTGTCACTTTTCGCTGGGTCTCGTGAGAAGTGTCTTCACTGATTCTACTTCCAATACCAGGGAAGAATTGACCAAACTCGTCAGCAATCTGCTGCTTATCAGTGACTGTAACACCCTCGACAGTGATAGCATTTATGAGACCATAATGTTTACCTGTGCCTTTAATCACGCCGTTAATGGTCTGCCAAGTGCCCCGCATATCACCTTTTTGTTCATTAAATTTTTCGATGTAATTTTTTTTTTTGAACGTCTTAACTTATTCACTAAATCTCGTTGACGAATATATTCCTTTTTACTTTCTTCAGATGAGTCATTTAAACTTTTAAAGAAGCAAGCGTTACGAGCATTTATAGCTTCAACAACTTCATCATCAATCCAGGGTTTTCGGGTTATATCTCGCTCTTTTTTCCTAGTAAGTTTCAAGGGACAAGCAGACTCAAATATCGAAGTAATTATCCCAAAAAAGTTGTCGAGGGCACGCGAGGGATCTGGTTCTTCATACACCTTCTCCCACGATATTACACTTATTTGTTCACGGAGCTCATGTAAATTTGACGGCCGAAGATCTCTTATAAGTTTACGCCTAGACTTTTCGTAAGTCGGGCTCCGTTGCTTTATCGTACATGAAACAGGAAGATGATCAGATCCCGGATGGATCATGATATCAAACAGTTCGTGGTAACGAACTGTAGTAAGGAGCGATCCGGCTCAATAGTAACCAAAACTGTAAAAAATTGAATTTTGATATCAATAGCTACATCAAAAGAATCGCATTTAAAATGCTGATTTTAAATATATAAGTTTCATAAAGTTTAGTCTTACACATCAAAAGTTACGAGCCTGAGAAAATTTGCCTTATTTAGGAAAATAGGGGGAAACACCCCCTAAAAGTCGTAGGATCTTAACGAAAATGACACCATCAGATTCAGCGTATCAGAGAACCCTACTGTAGAAGTTTCAAGCTCCTATCTACAAAAATGTGGAATTTTGTATTTTTTGCCAGAAGACAAATCACGGGTGCGTGTTTATTTGTTTGTTTTTTTTTTTGTTTTTTTTTTTTCTTTTCCCCAGGGGTCATCGTATCGACCAAGTGGTCCTAGAATGTCGCAAGAGGGCTCATTCTAACGGAAATGAAAAGTTCTAGTGCCCTTTTTAAGTGACCAAAAAAATTGGAGGGCAATTAGGCCCCCTCCCACGCTCATTTTTTCTCCAAAGTCAACAGATCAAAATTTTGAGATAGCCATTTTGTTCCGCATAGTCAAAAACCATAATAACTATGTCTTTGGGAATGACCTACTCCCCCAAAGTCCCTGGGGGTGGGGCTGCAACTTACAAACTTCGACCAGTGTTTACATATAATAATTATTATTGGGAAGTGTACAGTCGGTTTCAGGGGATTTTTTTTTGGTTTTGGGGGTGGGTTTGAGGGGAGGGGGCTATGTGGGAGGATCTTTCCATGGAGAAATGTGTCATGGGGGAACAGAAATTCAATGAAAAGGGCGCATGATTTTCTAAAATTACTATAAAAAAACAATGAAAAAGTAAACATGGAAAATTTTTTTCAATTGAAAGTAAAGAGTAGCATTGAAACTTAAAACGAACAGAGATTATTACGCATGTGAGGGGTTCTAAAAATACTTTAGCATAAAGAGCGAGGTATTTAGGAAGAGATAAATACCTCGCTCTTTATGCTATAGTATTTTTAGTAATTTCAACTATTCATTCTACGGTCTTTCTGATTCAGGGGTCATTCTTAAAGAATTGGGACAAAACTTGCGATTTAGTGTAAAGAACGAGGTATTAACGAGGGTACAAACCCTCTCATATACATAATAAAAATTAAAGAATATTAAAGTTTGTTACGTAAGATAATTCTTAAGTTACGTATATTTTTTACTAATAGAAAAATTCGTTAAAAATAAAAATTTATAGTTGCCTTTTTATGTAACCGAAAAATTGCATGGCAACTAGGCCTCCTTTCCCATCCCTTATTTCTCAAAATCGTCTGATCAAAACTAAGAGAAAGCCATTTAGCCAAAAAAGGAATTAATATGCAAATTTCATTTTAATAATTTATGTGTGGAGAGCCAAAATCAAACATGCATTAATTTAAAAACGTTCAGAAATTACATAAAAAAAACTAGTTTTTTTAACTGAAAGTAAGGAGCGACATTAAAACTTAAAACGAACAGAAATTACTCCGTATATGAAATGGGTTGTCCCCTCCGCAATCCCTCGCTCTTTACGCTAAAGTTTGACTCTTTGCCACAATTCTGCTCTTTAATACAATTAAAAGCTTTAGCGTAAAGAGCGAGGGATTGCGGAGGGGACAACCCATTTCATATACGGAGTAATTTCTGTTCGTTTTAAGTTTTAATGTCGCTCCTTACTTTCAGTTAAAAAAACTAGTTTTTTTTATGTAATCACAATAAGAATCAGGAACTAAATTTGAAGGGAGAAACACATTATCAATAAGAGTAGCAGAATGTTCAGTTATTCTAGAAGGAAGGCGATTCATTGGAAAATAACCATGCGATAACATCAAGTTAAAAAACTCAAAATTATAGCTATTCATACATAACAAATCAAAATTAAAATCACCCATGATTATGCATTCATTTTTTACAGACAGAAGTTTACATAAATAATCATCAAATAAATCAAGGAAGTCAACCGAGGGAGTGCTAGGTGGTTTATAAACCAAACAAATTACTATCTTTTTATTCTCAACAAATACAATTTCCACAGAAAAAATTTCCACCTTCCCTTCAATCCAAAGGCATAAATCATCCCTTTCTTCAAATTTTATTCCATTTTTCAACAAAAAAGACAAACCTCCTTGTCTCATCCGATTTCTAACCTTCGAAATCATTTGGTAACCTGGAAAAATGTAAGACGAGAGACAGCTGTCCATAGATAAAAACGTTTCACAAATACACAATTCATCAATACTGCTATTCATAGCAGACAAACAAATTTTCAATATCCTCAGACGATGACGTAACATGGCAATTCCATTCAGACACACGAAAACTCTTATTTTCTTTCCGTACTGGAAATTCAAATGATACATACTGACTTTTTCTTACTGGCTCAGGGCATTTTACAACACTATCTTGAGCAATTTTACACTCTAAAATTTCATTTACATCTAAAGCATTATTTTTTAATTCATCCAGCCGATCCTTCTGTTGTAACGGCAAAACCAATTATCAAGAAATAAGAACAATATCAACTGTACTGATTCCTATTGAAAAAAAAAAAAAAAATCTAAGCGACATCTTGCAACGTCCATTGGCAACGGGGGAAAGTATCACTTGCAAGGCGTATATAAATTCGGCCTTGATCAGACCACACTTGTTTATTACCGTATTTTTCACGTGCTAGGTTCAGAATGTCCCGTCTCTGCTTTGTTAGATTTTCTGATACAAATATACCAGTGCGCACTAGTTTCGACTTAAGCTTAAAAACTTTTTGAGCAATTTCTTTCGACCTGAATTTCACTAGGACCGGAGCTATGGCATCTTGACGAGTTGTAGAACTGTTTATTTTAAATCTTCTCACCTCCACAATATCACCATCAGACACTTCAGATATTTCCATTTTATTGCGAATCACACCCCCGATTACAGACTTTAAGTCACTACTTTGAGGCTGTTTGATACCGTTGAAAAGAAGACTATCTAGCCTTAAGTCCTGATCATACATATCGAATTTCTGCTCTGCATTCTTAACTCTTTCCACAAGAAATATTATTTGATTTCTTAGAAATTTCAGCTCGTTACTGAGGGCTAAGAATTTTGGTTCAAACTCAACAATCAAAGCTGAATAAACTTCACTAACGATAGTTGAACTCTGAGCTTTTATGGCATGCAAAGTGTCACTGGATAGAGAATGCCTACCAGCAGCAGTGGCCACTAGTTTTTCATCCAGCTTTTCGTCTATTTTTTTAGCAAGATTTTCCATCACACTTTGAATTTCCTGTTCTGTCGCGGAAATGCGAGTAATAATAGCCGACGATCCCGCTATAGTTTGTTGCCCAGGAATTGGAATTTGGGTTTTTAGCTTCTCTTTGCAAAGTTCTATATAAATGTTCGGTTGATGAATAAAATCATCAAATGTTCCCTTTACACCCTTGCTAGTAGATTTCATAGCTTCAGCCTTATTTGCTTCAAACTGCATAAGCTGTGACTCGAGAACAAACTGGGTGTCACGGGACCCATAGCAAAAAACCAGGTACTTAAAGACTTTTGACTTTGAGTTCGCAGTCTTTGGATCCAAAACCTCAATAATACGAACTGGCCAATCGGGGAATCCTCGAAACTTTGCTAGAGCCAAATCATGAATATTAAATTTAGCCATTATCTGTAGCTCAAATTTATCAAAAGTAGTTTACAGACCTGCTAATT
>NW_027068290.1:0-4804 GCF_032884065.1 Artemia franciscana
ATCCGATTATGAATGATGTTTCAATAAATGTCTATAGGGAAATCAGACCAGCTTGAGCTCACTGTATTAATAGGTTATATCCAAAATAAGGTGTTTACCAAGCGAACTCTCAAATAAGACTGATATAATTAAATAATATGGATAAATATAATTTGTCTTAAGTTTACTTCAATAATTCCTTTATTCTTTTCATCTAGTATTTTACTCCGTGTTCGTTTAATTGTCCGATTACTAATCTGACTAGTCCAAGCGTTTTATGAGCGTGTCCGAAAGCTCAAGTATGCAGAATTAATTTCACATCCATCTGGAATTCTTCGAAGAATTCTCAAGCCGCGTTTTATTTGAGACAAGATAGTTTAAGTTTGGGCTATCGTTTCCAGTCTTGTTTCGCATAATTCCGTTTTATTTGAGCCTTCGTCTAGTTTCGCTTCGGTACTGCCTTTGATAAATGAAACGCTGGAAAAGAGCTAGGCAGCTTACTAGCAAAAGTTTTCAAAATCCACAAATGCATCTCAGGTTAGGTTAGGTCCGTCCTGTGGTGACGCAGTGGATTTGACCTTAGCTTGGTAATACGGGACCCTGAGATCGAATCATGCTGCAGGAATGCACTGCAGGGCCGACGCAGGGACCTTAGTAGTCAAGAAGCGTCGTTAATTTTTAAAAAAATAATAGGTTAGGTCAAAAAGTGCTTAGATTCGAATTTGCGACAGAAGCGATTATTATATTTGTAAAAAGCATAAAAAAGGCATCGAGTGGCATTTTCACTTTATTGGTAAGTCAATAATATGAACTGTCATACATTTACCCATCTGGGAATGTTGAAAGTTAAGTCTAGGTTTTTTAGGATTAAAAAAGACGCTAAGTATTGTAATTTGCTAAAGCCATGGACATACCTTACAGTAGGCACATAAAAATAGTGCTGTACACATATCTGGAAAAATACATCCACTAGGTAAATATTTTCTGCCACCATTTTCATGAAACAAGGGGTGAAACTATCTGGACAAGCAAGTTTCGATTTTTGGAATCTAGTTACGGAAAACGGTACGGTCCCTTACCCTTACTTCCTACTGCTGCGTCAATCCCGACACGATTTTTTGTCTGTAGGAAGAGACGTACGACAGATTCGGCTGGAGTGTTCACAGTGTAACAGTTTGTAACTTGCAGCCCCTCCCCCTTGGACTGTGGGGGGTAAGTCATCCCCAAAGACATAGTTATTATGGTTTTCGACTATGCGGAACAAAATGGTTATCTCAAAATTTTGATCCATTTACTTTGGGAAAAACATGAGCGTGGGAGGGGGCCTAAGTGCCATCCAATTTTTTGTGTCACTTAAAAAGAGCACTAGAACTTTTCATTTTCGCTAGAAGGAGCCCTCTTGCGACATTCTAGGACCACTTGGTTGATAAGATGACCCCTGGGAAAAAACAAATAAAAAACAAGGGCTATGAGCTCATATGGCACTTGTGATGAGGCAAGAAGAGCTAAGAGCCAAGAGATCATATTGTATGAGCTCTAACAAAATTCTATGAATCAAGAGATTGATTTAAAAAGGAAAATAAAAGGCTTAATGCCGGTCAGGATTTAAAATAAGAGCTCTGAGTCACAATGTCCTTCTAAATATCAAAATTCATTAAGATCTGATCACCCACTTGTAAGTTATAAATACCTAATTTTTTCTAAATTTACCTCTCCCTTTAGCCCCCCAGATGGTCGAATCTGGAAAAACGACTTTATCAAGTCAAATTGTGCAGCTCCCTGACACACCTACCAATTTTCATCGTCCTAGCACGTCCAGAAGCACCAAATTCGCCAAATCACTGAACCCCTCCCCCCAACTCCCCCAAAGAGAGCGAATCCAGTACGATTCTGTCAATCACGTAACAAGGACATTTGTTTATTCTATCCACCAAGATTCATCCCAATTCCTCCACTCCAAATGTTTTTCCAAGATTTCCCCCTCCAACTCCCCCCAATGTCAAAAGATCTGGTCAGGATTTGAAATAAGAGCTCTGAGACATGAATTCCTTCTAAAAATCAAATTTCATTAAGATCCAATCATCTATTTGTAAGATAAAAATACCCCAATTTTCACGTTTTCCAAAAATTCCGGTTTCCCCCTCCAACTCCCCCCAATGTCACAGGATCTGGTCGGAATTTAAAATTAGAACTTTAAAGCACAAGATCCTTCTAAATATCAAATTTCATTAAGATCTGGTCACCCTTTTGTAAGTAGCAAATACCTCAATTTTCAAAATTACCCCCCCCCCCAATTCCACCAAAGAGAGCAGATCCGGTCCGGTTATGTCAGTCACGTATCTTAGACAAGTTTCTATTCTCCCCATCCAGTTTCATCCTGATCTCACTGCTTTAAATATTTTCTAAGATTTCCAGTCCCCCCAACTGCCCCCCCCCCAATTATGCTTGATCCGTTTGAAATTTAAAATAAGAGATCTGAGTTACGAGGTCCTTCTACATATGAAGTTTCATGAAGATCCGATCACTCCTTCGTAAGTTAAAAATACGTCATTTTTCTTATTTTTCAGAATTAACCCCCCCCCCCCCAATAGAGCAGATCCGTTCCAATTATGTAAATCACGTAAGACTTCTGATTGTTTTCCCCACTGAGTTTCTTCCCGATCCCTCCAATCTAAGCGTTTTCCATGATTTTAGGTTCCCCCAATGTCACCAGATCCGGTCAGGATTTAAAATAATTGCTTTGAGACACGATATCCTACAAAATATCAAATTTCATTGAGATCCGATCACTATTCGTAAGTTAAAAATACCTCATTTTTTCTAATTTTTCAGAATTAACCCCTCCCCTAACTACCCCAAAGAGAGCGGATCCGTTCCGTTTATGTCAATCATGTATCCAGGACTTGTGCTTATTTTTCCCACCAAGTTTCATCCCAATCCCTCTGCTCTAAGTGTTTTCCAAGTTTTAGGTTTCCCCATCCCAATGTCACCAGATCTGGTCAGGTTTAAAATAAGAGCTCTGAGCCATGATATCCTTCTAAATATCAAATTTCATGGAGATCCAATCACTCATTTGTAAGTTAAGAATACCTAATTTTTTCTAATTTTTCAGAAATAACCCCCCCCCCCAACTACCCTAAAGAGAGCGAATCCGTTCCGTTCATGTCAATCATGTATCTAGGACTTGTGTTTATTTTTCCCACCAAGTTTCATCCTGATCCCTCCACTCTAAGTGTTTTCCAAGTTTTAGGTTTCCCCCTCCCAACTCCCCCCCCAATGTCACCAGATCCGGTCAAGGTTTAAAATAAGAGCTCTAAGACACGATATCCTTCTTAACATCAAATTTTATTGAGATCCGATCACCCGTTTGTATGTTAAAAATACCTAATTTTTCAGAATTACCCCCCCCCCAAACTACCCCAATGAGAGCGGATCCGTTCCGTTTATCTCAATCATGTATCCAGGACTTCATTGTCCTAGCTTACCTGGAAGTGCCTAAAGTGACAAAACGGGGACCGACAGACAGAATTGGCGAATGCTATATGTCACTTGGTTAATACCAAGTGCAATAAAAACTAAAAAAAAAATACTAAAAAAACTAAAAAAAATTAAAAAGGTAAATAACTAAAAACTAAAAAAGAAAAAAAAGAAAAAAGCTAAAAAAAAAGGTAAAAGCTACAAAAAAAAAAACTAAAAAGAAAAATCTAAAAACTAATAAAAAAAAATTAAAACTGAAAAAGAAAAAAAAACTAAAAAAAAGGAAAAAAACTGAAAAATAAAGGAGAATAAGAAAACTAAAAACTGGGACACAGGGAATATAAATGACGACCAGGACACTCAAAGAGAAATTACAGACTGGGACACTGGGACACAAATAACAACTGGGAGATATAAATGACAACCGGGACACTCAAAGATAAATTACCGACCAGGACATAAATGACGACCGGGACACAGGGAATATAAATGAAACCAGGACACTCAAAGAGGAATTACAGACTGGGACACAAATGACAACCAGGATAGGTTGCCATTACCTTGGACATATTCTTTGTCTGCCAGATAAACAATGCTAATCCACTGGGAGGAGTATTTGAGAGGTAGTGCTATAGCACTGCCTATGGTTGCAATTTTTTCTCACAGAGGTACTTCATATGGAAGGGAGTTTTATATAAAATTTACAGGGGGCTCATTTGATTGAAAATTAGGAGTTCTAGTGCCACTAGTAAGAGTCAAAAGTGCTTGGAGGGGAACTAGCCATCCTAACCATGCTGTTTCTCCCCAAATATATCAGATCTAGCCTCCTTGTGCCCTTTTTTCAAAAAACCATCTGACAAACATTTTGAGATAATCATTTTGTTAAAACTACTTTGCACATCAGAAAAACAAAACTTCTGGGTTAACACAGTTCCCCAGGGCAAGGGGGACCAGAATAGCCCTAGCCAACACAGTGCTCCTCCACAGGCAGGAGCATTTAAACAAGAAATGCCAGTTAACAGGAAAACAAAATACAGTCATGCATAGAAAAAACACTATATCAGATGCACAAACATATCTAATATTTCATAAAAATATTTTAGCCAATTCTTAGAAATGAAAATTATAGAAAATTTCATGGACTAGCATCTTTGAAAGAGATGGAAATAATTTTTTTTTATAAATCTTCACATAAGAGTAAAATTATTATAGCTGTGCCAGCCAGAAGCAACTTATAATCAAACCTTTACTTTATGCCAAGGAAATTTAAAAACTAAGAAAAAAAATCCAAGAAAGTGACTAGTACTTCCACAGCTCACTTGCTAAAACTGTTAAGGTATGGGAAGAC
>NW_027068291.1:0-4796 GCF_032884065.1 Artemia franciscana
ATCTTCATTTCTTCAACATACGTAGCTATTACCCTCGAAAACTAAAACTTTTAAAATAGGAAAAGAGCCTTTAATCACATTCTTTACCATTTGCAATCATAAAATAGTCTAATATCTTCATTTTTTCAACATACGTAGCTATTACCCTCGAAAACTAAAACTTTTGACATAGGAAAAGAGCCTTTAATCACATTCTTTACCATTTGCAATCATAAAATTGTCTAATATCTTCGTTTTTTCAACATACGTAGCTATTACCCTCGAAAACTAAAACTTTTGACATAGAAAAGAGCCTTTAATCACATTCTTTACCATTTGCAATCATAAAATAGTCTAATATCTCATTTTTTCAACATACGTAGCTATTACCCCCGAAAACTAAAACTTTTGACATAGGAAAAGAGCCTTTAATCACATTCTTTACCATTTGCAATCATAAAATAGTCTAATATCTTCATTTTTTCAACATACGTAGCTATTACCCTCGAAAACTAAAACTTTTGACATAGGAAAAGAGCCTTTAATCACATTTTTTACCATGTGCAATCATAAAATAGTCTAATATCTTCATTTTTTTTAACATACGTAGCTATTACCCTCGAAAACTAAAACTTTTGACATAGGAAAAGAGCCTTTAATCACATTCTTTACCATGTGCAATCATAAAATAGTCTAATATCTTCATTTTTTCCACAGACATAGCTATTACCCTTGAAAACTAAAACTTTTGAAATAGGAAAAGAGCCTTTAATCACATTCTTTACCATTTGCAATCACAAAATAGTCTAGTATCATCATTTTTTCAACATACGTAGCTATTACCCTCGAAAACTAAAACTTTTGACATAGGAAAAGAGCCTTTAAGCACATTCTTTACCATGTGCAATCATAAAATAGTCTAATATCTTCATTTTTCCAACATACGTAGCTATTACCCTCGAAAACTAAAACTTTTAAAATAGGAAAAGAGCCTTTAATCACATTCTTTACCATTTGCAATCATAAAATAGTCTAATATCTTCATTTTTTCAACACACGTAGCTATTACCCTCGAAAACTAAAACTTTTGACATAGGAAAAGAGCCTTTAATCACATTCTTTACCATTTGCAATCATAAAATAGTCTAATATCTTCATTTTTTCAACATACGTAGCTATTACCCTCGAAAACTAAAACTTTTGAAATAGGAAAAGAGCCTTTAATCACATTCTTTACCATGTGCAATCATAAAATAGTCTAATATCTTCATTTTTTCAACATACGTAGCTATTACCCTCGAAAACTAAAACTTTTGACATAGGAAAAGAGCCTTTAATCACATTCTTTACCATTTGCAATCATAAAATAGTCTAATATCTTCATTTTTTCAACATACGTAGCTATTACCATCGAAAACTAAAACTTTAGACATAGGAAAAGAGCCTTTAAGCACATTCTTTACCATGTGCAATCATAAAATAGTCTAATATCTTCATTTTTCCAACATACATAGCTATTACCCTCAAAAACTAAAACTTTTTACATAGGAAAAGAGCCTTTAATCACATTCTTTACCATTTGCAATCATAAAATTGTCTAATATCTTCGTTTTTTCAACATACGTAGCTATTACCCTCGAAAACTAAAACTTTTGACATAGAAAAGAGCCTTTAATCACATTCTTTACCATTTGCAATCATAAAATAGTCTAATATCTCATTTTTTCAACATACGTAGCTATTACCCCCGAAAACTAAAACTTTTGACATAGGAAAAGAGCCTTTAATCACATTCTTTACCATTTGCAATCATAAAATAGTCTAATATCTTCATTTTTTCAACATACGTAGCTATTACCCTCGAAAACTAAAACTTTTGACATAGGAAAAGAGCCTTTAATCGCATTCTTTACCATGTGCAATCATAAAATAGTCTAATATCTTCATTTTTCCAACATACGTAGCTATTACCCTCGAAAACTAAAACTTTTGACATAAAAAAAGAGCCTTTAAGCACATCCTTTACCATGTGCAATCATAAAATAGTCTAATATCTTCATTTTTCCAACATACATAGCTATTACCCTAAAAAACTAAAACTTTTTACATAGGAAAAGAGCCTTTAATCACATTCTTTACCATTTGTAATCATAAAATAGTCTAATATCTTCATTTTTTTCACAGACCTAGCTATTACCCTCGAAAACTAAAACTTTTGAAATAGGAAAAGAGCCTTTAATCACATTCTTTACCATTTGCAATCATAAAATAGTCTAATATCTTCATTTTTTCAACATACGTAGCTATTACCCTCGAAAACTAAAACTTTTAAAATAGGGAAAGAGGCTTTAATCACATTCTTTACCATTTGCAATCATAAAATAGTCTAATATCTTCATTTTTTCAACATACCTAGCTATTACCATCGAAAACTAAAACTT
Source organism: Artemia franciscana (assembly GCF_032884065.1). Taxonomy (NCBI): domain Eukaryota; kingdom Metazoa; phylum Arthropoda; class Branchiopoda; order Anostraca; family Artemiidae; genus Artemia; species Artemia franciscana. The sequence continues at coordinate 2,421 of NW_027068291.1, forward strand.
TTGAAATAGGAAAAGAGCCTTTAATCACATTCTTTACCATTTGCAATCATAAAATAGTCTAATATCTTCATTTTTTCAACATACGTAGCTATTACCATCGAAAACTAAAACTTTAGACATAGGAAAAGAGCCTTTAAGCACATTCTTTACCATGTGCAATCATAAAATAGTCTAATATCTTCATTTCTTCAACATACGTAGCTATTACCCTCGAAAACTAAAACTTTTAAAATAGGAAAAGAGCCTTTAATCACATTCTTTACCATTTGCAATCATAAAATAGTCTAATATCTTCATTTTTTCAACATACGTAGCTATTACCCTCGAAAACTAAAACTTTTGACATAGGAAAAGAGCCTTTAATCACATTCTTTACCATTTGCAATCATAAAATTGTCTAATATCTTCGTTTTTTCAACATACGTAGCTATTACCCTCGAAAACTAAAACTTTTGACATAGAAAAGAGCCTTTAATCACATTCTTTACCATTTGCAATCATAAAATAGTCTAATATCTCATTTTTTCAACATACGTAGCTATTACCCCCGAAAACTAAAACTTTTGACATAGGAAAAGAGCCTTTAATCACATTCTTTACCATTTGCAATCATAAAATAGTCTAATATCTTCATTTTTTCAACATACGTAGCTATTACCCTCGAAAACTAGAACTTTTGACATAGGAAAAGAGCCTTTAATCACATTCTTTACAAATTGCAATCATAAAATAGTCTATTATCTTTATTTTTTCAACATACGTAGCTATTACCCTCGAAAACTAAAACTTTTGACATAGGAAAAGAGCCTTTAATCGCATTCTTTACCATGTGCAATCATAAAATAGTCTAATATCTTCATTTTTCCAACATACGTAGCTATTACCCTCGAAAACTAAAACTTTTGACATAGGAAAAGAGCCTTTAAGCACATTCTTTACCATTTGCAATCATAAAATAGTCTAATATCTTCATTTTTTCAACATATGTAGCTATTACCCTCGAAAACTAAAACTTTTAAAATAGGGAAAGAGCCTTTAATCACATTCTTTACCATTTGCAATCATAAAATAGTCTAATATCTTAACTTTTTCAACATACTTAGCTTTTACCCCCGAAAACTAAAACTTTTGAAATAGGAAAAGAGCATTTAATCACATTCTTTACCATTTGCAATCATAAAATAGTCTAATATCTTCATTTTTTCAACATACGTAGCTATTACCCTCGAAAACTAAAACTTTTGACATAGAAAAAGAGCCTTTAATCACATTCTTTACCAATTGCAATCATAAAATAGTCTAATATCTTCATTTTTTCAACATACGTAGCTATTACCCTCGAAAACTAAAACTTTTAAAATAGGAAAAGAGCCTTTAATCACATTCTTTACCATTTGCAATCATAAAATAGTCTAATATCTTCATTTTTTCTACATACGTAGCTCTTACCCCCGAAAACTAAAACTTTTGAAATAGGAAAAGAGCCTTTAATCACATTCCTTACCATTTGCAATCATAAAATAGTCTAATATCTTCATTTTTTCAACATACGTAGCTATTACCCCCGAAAACTAAAACTTTTGACATAGGAAAAGAGCCTTTAATCACATTCTTTACCATTTGCAATCATAAAATAGTCTAATATCTTCATTTTTTCAACATACATAGCTATTACCCTCGAAAACTAGAACTTTTGACATAGGAAAAGAGCCTTTAATCACATTCTTTACCATTTGCAATCATAAAATAGTCTATTATCTTTATTTTTTCAACATACGTAGCTATTACCCTCGAAAACTAAAACTTTTGACATAGGAAAAGAGCCTTTAAGCACATTCTTTACCATTTGCAATCATAAAATAGTCTAATATCTTCATTTTTTCAACATACGTAGCTATTACCCTCGAAAACTAAAACTTTTAAAATAGGAAAAGAGGCTTTAATCACATTCTTTACCATTTGCAATCATAAAATAGTCTAATAACTTCATTTTTTCAACATACGTAGCTATTACCATCGAAAACTAAAACTTATGAAATAGAAAAAGAGCCTTTAATCACATTCTTTACCATTTGCAATCATAAAATAGTCTAATATCTTCCATTTTTCAACATACGTAGCTATTACCCGCGAAAACTAAAACTTTTGACATAGGAAAAGAGCCTTTAAGCACTTTCTTTACCATGTGCAATCATAAAATAGTCTAATATCTTCGTTTTTCCAACATACGTAGCTATTACCCTCGAAAACTAAAACTTTTGACATAGGAAAAGAGCCTTTAATCACATTCTTTACCATTTGCAATCATAAAATAGTCTAATATCTTCATTTTTTCAACATACGTAGCTATTACCCTCGAAAACTAAAACTTTTGAC
>NW_027068293.1:0-4786 GCF_032884065.1 Artemia franciscana
TATTAGACTATTTTATGATTGCACTGGTAAAGAATGTGATTAAAGGCTCTTTTCCTATTCAAAAGTTTTAGTTTTCGAGGGTAATAGCTACGTATGTTGAAAAAATGAAGATATTAGACTATTTTATGATTGCAAATGGTAAAGAATGTGATTAAAGGCTCTTTTCCTATGTCAAAAGTTTTAGTTTTCGAGGGTAATAGCTTATGTTGAAAAAATGAAGATATTAGACTATTTTATGATTGCACATGGTAAAGAATGTGATTAAAGGCTCTTTTCCTATTTCAAAAGTTTTAGTTTTCGAGGGTAATAGCTACGTATGTTGAAAAAATGAAGATATTAGACTATTTTATGATTGCAAATGGTAAAGAATGTGATTAAAGGCTCTTTTCCTATGTCAAAAGTTTTAGTTTTCGAGGGTAATAGCTACGTATGTTGAAAAAATGAAGATATTAGACTATTTTATGATTGCAAATGGTAAAGAATGTGATTAAAGGCTCTTTTCCTATTTCAAAAGTTTTAGTTTTCGAGGGTAATAGCTACGTCATGTTAAAAAATGAAGATATTAGACTATTTTATGATTGCAAATGGTAAAGAATGTGATTAAAGGCTCTTTTCCTATGTCAAAAGTTTTAGTTTTCGAGGGTAATAGCTACGTATGTTGAAAAAATGAAGATATTAGACTATTTTATGATTGCAAATGGTAAAGAATGTGATTAAAGGCTCTTTTCCTAAGTCAAAAGTTTTAGTTTTCGAGGGTAATAGCTACGTATGTTGAAAAAATGAAGATATTAGACTATTTTATGATTGCAAATGGTAAAGAATGTGATTAAAGGCTCTTTTCCTATTTCAAAAGTTTTAGTTTTCGAGGGTAATAGCTACGTATGTTGAAAAAATGAAGATATTAGACAATTTTATGATTGCACATGGTAAAGAATGTGATTAAAGGCTCTTTTCCTATTTCAAAAGTTTTAGTTTTCGAGGGTAATAGCTACTTGTTGAAAAAATGAAGATATTAGACTATTTTATGATTGCAAATGGTAAAGAATGTGATTAAAGGCTCTTTTCCTATTTCAAAAGTTTAGTTTTCGAGGGTAATAGCTACGTATGTTGAAAAAATGAAGATATTAGACTATTTTATGATTGCAAATGGTAAAGAATGTGATTAAAGGCTCTTTTCCTATTTCAAAAGTTTTAGTTTTCGAGGGTAATAGCTACGATGTTGAAAAAATGAAGATATTAGACTATTTTATGATTGCAAATGGTAAAGAATGTGATTAAAGGCTCTTTTCCTATGTCAAAAGTTTTAGTTTTCGAGGGTAATAGCTACGTATGTTGAAAAAATGAAGATATTAGACTATTTTATGATTGCAAATGGTAAAGAATGTGATTAAAGGCTCTTTTCCTATTTCAAAAGTTTTAGTTTTCGAGGGTAATAGCTACGTATGTTGAAAAAATGAAGATATTAGACTATTTTATGATTGCAAATGGTAAAGAATGTGATTAAAGGCTCTTTTCCTATGTCAAAAGTTTTAGTTTTCGAGGGTAATAGCTATGTATGTTGAAAAAATGAAGATATTAGACTATTTTATGATTGCAACTGGTAAAGAATGTGATTAAAGGCTCTTTTCCTATTTCAAAAGTTTTAGTTTTCGAGGGTAATAGCTACGTATGTTGAAAAAATGAAGATATTAGACTATTTTATGATTGCAAATGGTAAAGAATGTGATTAAAGGCTCTTTTCCTATTTCAAAAGTTTTAGTTTTCGAGGGTAATAGCTACGTTGTTGAAAAATGAAGATATTAGACTATTTTATGATTGCAAATGGTAAAGAATGTGATTAAAGGCTCTTTTCCTATTTCAAAAGTTTTAGTTTTCGAGGGTAATAGCTACGTATGTTGAAAAAATGAAGATATTAGACAATTTTATGATTGCACATGGTAAAGAATGTGATTAAAGGCTCTTTTCCTATTTCAAAAGTTTTAGTTTTCGAGGGTAATAGCTACGTATGTTGAAAAAATGAAGATATTAGACTATTTTATGATTGCACATGGTAAAGAATGTGATTAAAGGCTCTTTTCCTATGTCAAAAGTTTTAGTTTTCGAGGGTAATAGCTACGTATGTTGAAAAAATGAAGATATTAGACTATTTTATGATTGCAAATGGTAAAGAATGTGATTAAAGGCTCTTTTCCTATGTCAAAAGTTTTAGTTTTCGAGGGTAATAGCTACGTATGTTGAAAAAATGAAGATATTAGACTATTTTATGATTGCACATGGTAAAGAATGTGATTAAAGGCTCTTTTCCTATTTCAAAAGTTTTAGTTTTCGAGGGTAATAGCTTTGTCCTGTGGAAAAAATGAAGATATTAGACTATTTTATGATTACAAATGGTAAAGAAATGTGATTAAAGGCTCTTTTCCTATCTCAAAAGTTTTAGTTTTCGAGGGTAAGAGCTACGTATGTTGAAAAAATGAAGATATTAGACTATTTTATGATTGCAAATGGTAAAGAATGTGATTAAAGGCTCTTTTCCTATTTCAAAAGTTTTAGTTTTCGAGGGGTAAGCTACGTATGTTGAAAAAATGAAGATATTAGACTATTTTATGATTGCACATGGTAAAGAATGTGATTAAAGGCTCTTTTCCTATGTCAAAAGTTTTAGTTTTCGAGGGTAATAGCTACGTATGTTGAAAAAATGAAGATATTAGACTATTTTATGATTGCAAATGGTAAAGAATGTGATTAAAGGCTCTTTTCCTATGTCAAAAGTTTTAGTTTTCGAGGGTAATAGCTACGTATGTTGAAAAAATGAAGATATTAAACTATTTTATGATTGCAAATGGTAAAGAATGTGATTAAAGGCTCTTTTCCTATTTCAAAAGTTTTAGTTTTCGAGGGTAAGAGCTTTGTCTGTGGAAAAAATGAAGATATTAGACTATTTTATGATTACAAATGGTAAAGAATGTGATTAAAGGCTCTTTCCCTATCTCAAAAGTTTTAGTTTTCGAGGGTAATAGCTACGTATGTTGAAAAAATGAAGATATTAGACTATTTTATGATTGCAAATGGTAAAGAATGTGATTAAAGGCTCTTTTCCTATTTCAAAAGTTTTAGTTTTCGGGGGTAAAAGCTACGTATGTTGAAAAAATGAAGATATTAGACAATTTTATGATTGCACATGGTAAAGAATGTGATTAAAGGCTCTTTTCCTATTTCAAAAGTTTTAGTTTTCGAGGGTAGAGCTTTGTCTGTGGAAAAAATGAAGATATTAGACTATTTTATGATTGCACATGGTAAAGAATGTGATTAAAGGCTCTTTTCCTATTTCAAAAGTTTTAGTTTTCGAGGGTAATAGCTACGTATGTTGAAAAAATGAAGATATTAGACTATTTTATGATTGCACATGGTAAAGAATGTGATTAAAGGCTCTTTTCCTATTTCAAAAGTTTTAGTTTTCGAGGGTAATAGCTACGTATGTTGAAAAAATGAAGATATTAGACTATTTTATGATTGCAAATGGTAAAGAATGTGATTAAAGGCTCTTTTCCTATTCAAAAGTTTAGTTTTCGAGGGTAATAGCTACGTATGTTGAAAAAATGAAGATATTAGACTATTTTATGATTGCAAATGGTAAAGAATGTGATTAAAGGCTCTTTTCCTATTTCAAAAGTTTTAGTTTTCGAGGGGTAATAGCTACGTATGTTGAAAAAATGAAGATATTAGACAATTTTATGATTGCAAATGGTAAAGAATGTGATTAAAGGCTCTTTTCCTATCAAAAGTTTTAGTTTTCGAGGGTAATAGCTACGTATGTTGAAAAAATGAAGATATTAGACTATTTTATGATTGCAAATGGTAAAGAATGTGATTAAAGGCTCTTTTCCTATTTCAAAAGTTTTAGTTTTCGAGGGTAATAGCTACGTATGTTGAAAAAATGAAGATATTAGACTATTTTATGATTGCACATGGTAAAGAATGTGATTAAAGGCTCTTTTCCTATGTCAAAAGTTTTAGTTTTCGAGGGTAATAGCTACGTATGTTGTGGAAAAATGAAGATATTAGACTATTTTATGATTGCACATGGTAAAGAATGTGATTAAAGGCTCTTTTCCTATTTCAAAAGTTTTAGTTTTCGAGGGTAATAGCTACGTATGTTGAAAAAATGAAGATATTAGACTATTTTATGATTGCAAATGGTAAAGAATGTGATTAAAGGCTCTTTTCCTATTTCAAAAGTTTTAGTTTTCGAGGGTAATAGCTACGTATGTTGAAAAAATGAAGATATTAGACTATTTTATGATTGCAAATGGTAAAGAATGTGATTAAAGGCTCTTTTCCTATGTCAAAAGTTTTAGTTTTCGAGGGTAATAGCTACGTATGTTGAAAAAATGAAGATATTAGACAATTTTATGATTGCAACATGGTAAAGAATGTGATTAAAGGCTCTTTTCCTATTTCAAAAGTTTTAGTTTTCGAGGGGGTAATAGCTACGTATGTTGAAAAAATGAAGATATTAGACTATTTTATGATTGCAAATGGTAAAGAATGTGATTAAAGGCTCTTTTCCTATGTCAAAAGTTTTAGTTTTCGAGGGTAATAGCTAGGTATGTTGAAAAAATGAAGATATTAGACTATTTTATGATTGCAAATGGTAAAGAATGTGATTAAAGGCTCTTTTCCTATTTCAAAAGTTTTAGTTTTCGAGGGTAATAGCTTTGTCTCTGGAAAAAATGAAGATATTAGACTATTTTATGATTGCACATGGTAAAGAATGTGATTAAAGGCT
>NW_027068294.1:0-4783 GCF_032884065.1 Artemia franciscana
AATTCAATGGAGAAACAATGGTAATGGCTTGCGCCTCAGAAAAAGTTAAACTTAAACAACTGGCTGCACCACCAGAGTCGTTGAAGCCTTTATGACGTTATAGACTGGGACACCAGGACACAAATGACATCCGGGAACCAAGGAATATAAATGATGACCGGGACACTCAAAGAGAAATTACAAACTTGGACAACGGGACACAAATGACGACCGAGACGCAGGGAATAAAAATGACAACCAGGACACTCAAAGAAAATTACAGACCGAGACACTGTGACACAAATAAAGACCAGGACACAGGGAATATAAAGGACAACTGGGGCACAGGGACACAATTATAATAGGGACGCCGGTAGGGCACAGGAGAGATATATAAATTACGACTGGGACACAGGGAATTTTTGATTAGCAATCACCATCAAAAAAGCTCAAGGGCAGTCATTAGAAAAATGCGGTATAGATCTGAATACGGATTGTTTTCCCTCGGACAATTATATGTTGCATGTTTAAGAGTCGGTAAACCTGACAATCTTTTTATATGCACAGACAATGGGACAGCAAAGAATGTTGTATATTCGCAAGTATTAGGTAGTTAAAAACAAGTATATATATATATATATATATATATATATATATATATATATATCATGAAAAGAGAAATCACCAATGTAACAGCACAAAAAAAAAACATGAAAGAGACAGAAGGAGAAAACAAAACTGTTTTCCTAAATTAGTGACTAATATAGACCAGCACTTGAAGGCGGCCTTAACCCTACTCATCCATACAATCACATAGGTCAAACAGCATAGCCATAAACAATCAACCATAAAGAATAATCCATGGACAGGCAGTCATGTCGTCAATAAGTATAAGTCGTCATTTATCAAACAATAGAAACAATAAAGACAAATAATTCAGAGGCAACAACCCAAAACAAGGGTTCATCAGGAGAATACACTTTTCTATAGGGTTTCGCCACATTAAATTCTCTACCCAGCCAAGTATTATGGCTACCACAGAATATCCATGGCATCCACTTTTTTCTTGTACGAGATTAAATAAAAATTTAAACTTATTATTAAGCAACATTAAAACTTAAAACAAACAGAAATTACTCTGTATATGAATGGGGCTTTTCCTCCTCAGCGCCTCGCTCTTTTCGCTAAAGTTTGACTCTTTCTCTTAACTCTATTTTTAAAACAGTAAGAAACATTAGCGTAAAGAGCCTGGCGTTGAGGAGGAAAAGCCCTTTTCATATAAGGAGTAATTTTTGTTTGTTTTAAGTTTTAATGTTGCTCCGGCGCTGTGGGCTTGGCAGACTTTACAGCTAGAAAGTGTTTAAAAGATTTGGTGGCCTTTAAAAAGGCCGTTTGGTAGGGGGACAGTTCAGGGGGACCATTAACCACCCAGGCCATACAATGTACGACCTTGACGCTACAGAGTGTAGACTACATCCATTGCAGTTACTGTCTTTCTCTTTCCATGTTCTGTGTAGGTGACAGCGTCACGAATAACATATTCGAAAAAAAGTTTGAGAACACCTTTGGTTTCCTCGTAAATTAGGCCAGATATACGTTTTACACCACTGCGGCGAGCCAGTCTTCTGATAGCTGGCTTTGTGATACCATGGATAGTGTCACGAAGAACTTTGCGATGACGTTTTGCGCCATGTTTTCCAAGCCCCTTATCTCTTCCTGTCATATTAAATTCGGTGGAGTCGTCAACAGCTGTAAAGTTTTTGTCAAACTAAGAAATTTCCTTCAAAGCCTTCTCAATTTATACTATTAAAGTCTTTTCCGTCAAAATGTGACTCTGTCGCGCGGCTGGTGCTCCGTATAAATATAGCCACTAGGTATTGATTCATTTCATTTATTCGTTCTTTTAAATAGAGGCAAACTATCAACATGGCTAGGCCAAACAAACTACAACAAAATCAACGGGTGGAAAGGCACCTAGAAAGCAGCTTGCGACCAAGGCAGCACGTAAGTCGGCTCCTGCTACCGAAAAACTTCGGTCTCCGTTGTGGTTCTTATGATTAGCTCCGTGCGAAAAGCTCTAATTTCAAAGTATTTTATATACAGATTTTGATAATCCGACTGAAACTTTCAATTCTGAAGTAGCTACAATAACAGTAAAATTATTACTTGTTTCTTGTCCAAGATTAAATAAAAATTCTTGAGGTCTTGGTCTTTGCGACCAAGGCGGCACTTAAGTCGGCTCCTGCTACCGGAGGGGTGAAAAAACCACACAGATACAGGCCCGGAACCTTAGCCCTGAGAGAAATTCGTCGCTATTAAAAGAGTACCGAACTCTTAATAAGGAAATTGCCCTTTCAGAGACTTGTGCGAGAGATTGCCCAGGATTTCAAAACTGACTTGAGGTTCCAGAGTTTGGCTGTGAATGCCTTACAAGAAGCCAGCGAGGTGTATTTAGTTGGACTTTTTGAGGATAACAACTTGTGTACCATTCACGCCAAAAGGGAAAATTGATCTGACTAATTTGTCTGCACCAAACATTTGTGTGTTTGAAAGAGCTTTTTAGGGCTTAATATAAAGCTATTCAAAAATAAACAAAAACTGCTCTTGTATGGTAAACATTTAGCATATCTTCTTTCAGGGCGGATCTGTAGCAAAATCTTGGGGAGGGGGGAGTATGACAAGGGCACCAGTAATCAAAATTGGGGGGGGAGATAATTTGAAGAGGACGCCAATAATTGACCAGATCGACAAATTTACTTATAAAAGAGTGAAAAACGGAAAATTTGTGGTCGGGTGTAAAGTCCTCCACCCTGGATATGCCAGTGTCTTCTTTGGACTTTGAAGTGTTAACGTTTAAAGCAACGCTTGATATCAGTTATATATAAGTTGGATCAACTGATTAAGTTTTTTTTATTTTTTTTTTTTTTATTTGATGCAGTACCTACTATTTAGGTAGGCTATTTCCTCACATGTGTTATTAGATATACTTTATATGAAATTTTATTAATTAATGAAATCTCTATTAAAAGTCAAGTTTATTACTATAATTACTGTCAAGAAACATCATTATTAATAATCTGCGAAATTTCTATATTTTGGAATCAACTCATGTTACAGTGGCGAAAAGGATAAAGACCTTTTGTTTACGACACCATATTTCTTTGTAACACATAAGGTACACTTCGCAAGACCCGTCAACTGTGTATAGTGTGCACTAGTTTGTGAACACAATTTTGAAAGTAGACAACTCCTGATAAGAAATTCCTTGTCAAGTTGGGGTCCCCAATAATTCCCAAAATACAATAGATTGGATCAACTGATTAAGTTTTTTTTTTTTTATTTGATGTGGTTCCTGATATTACACTATTTTATGATTGCAAATGGTAAAGAATGTGATTAAAGGCTCTTTTCCTATTTCAAAAGTTCTAGTTTTCGAGGGTAATAGCTACGTATGTTGAAAAAATGAAGATATTAGACTATTTTATGATAACAAATGGTAAAGAATGTGATTAAAGGCTCTTTTCCTATGTCAAAAGTTTTAGTTTTCGAGGGTAATAGCTACGTATGTTGAAAAAATGAAGATATTAGACTATTTTATGATTGCACATGGTAAAGAATGTGATTAAAGGCTCTTTTCCTATTTCAAAAGTATTAGTTTTCGAGGGTAATAGCTACGTTTGTTGAAAAATGACGATATTAGACTATTTTATGATTCCAAATGGTAAAGAATGTGATTAAAGCTCTTTTCCTATTTCAAAAGTTTTAGTTTTCGAGGGTAATAGCTACTTATGTTGAAAAAATGAAGATATTAGACTATTTTATGATTGCAAATGGTAAAGAATGTGATTAAAGGCTCTTTTCCTGTTTCAAAAGTTTTAGTTTTCGAGGGTAATAGCTACGTATGTTGAAAAAATGAAGATATTAGACTATTTTATGATTGCAAATGGTAAAGAATGTGATAAAAGGCTCTTTTCCTATTTCAAAAGTTTTAGTTTTCGAGGGTAAGAGCTACGTATGTTGAAAAAATGAAGATATTAGACTATTTTATGATTAAAGAATGTGGTTAAAGGCTCTTTTCCTATGTCAAAAGTTTTAGTTTTCGAGGGTAATAGCTAAGTCTGTGGAAAAAATGAAGATATTAGACTATTTTATGATTGCACATGGTAAAGAATGTGCTTAAAGGCTCTTTTCCTATGTCAAAAGTTTTAGTTTTCGAGGGTAATAGCTATGTCTATGGAAAAAATGAAGATATTAGACTATTTTATGATTGCAAATGGTAAAGAATGTGATTAAAGGCTCTTTTCCTATTTCAAAAGTTTTAGTTTTCGGGAGTAAGAGCTTTGTCTGTGGAAAAAATGAAGATATTAGACAATTTTATGATTGCACATGGTAAAGAATGTGATTAAAGGCTCTTTTCCTATCTTCATTTTTTCAACATACGTAGCTATTACCCTCGAAAACTAAAACTTTTGACATAGGAAAAGAGCCTTTAATCACATTCTTTACCATTTGCAATCATAAAATTGTCTAATATCTTCATTTTTTCAAAATACGTAGCTATTACCCTCAAAAACTAAAACTTTTGACATAGGAAAAGAGCCTTCAATCAAATTCTTTACCATTTGCATTCATAATATAGTCTAATATCTTCATTTTTTCCACGGACATAGCTATTAACTTTTGACATAGGAAAAGAGCCTTCAATCAAATTCTTTACCATTTGCATTCATAATATAACATACGTAGCTATTACCCTCGAAAACTAAAACTTTTGACATAGGAAAAGAGCCTTTAATCACATTCT
>NW_027068295.1:0-4773 GCF_032884065.1 Artemia franciscana
TTTTCTTTGTTTTAAATAGGATCGTTGTGACTGGCCAGCAAATACAGATTGTAAGCCGGGTGGTACTGGCTCTACTTCAACCAAGCCACCTGTAACACAACCACCACAGGGTTCAACTTCTGAACCTCCCAGCACAGGTGCTAGCTCTACTAAACCACCTGGACCTACCCAACCGACAACAGTAACGACACTGAAACCAGTGCCTTCTTCTACAGCCACAACGACAAGAGCTCCTACACCTTCCACTGAACGTCCAGCTACTGAAGATACAGGTGTCAAGGTCATCTGCTACTTCACAAATTGGGCATGGTACAGACCTGGGGATGGAAAGTATACACCAAGCAATATTGATGAGAGTTTATGTACGCACATAGTGTATGGCTTTGCAACTCTGGACAGAAATAAACTGGTGATGAAAGTATATGATTCTTGGGCAGACCTAGACAACAGTGAGTATACTTTAGTGTGACTTTTTTTGAACATAAAATAATACATTTTTTCATCATATGACTAAAAAAAACATAATTTGCAGCACATTAAATCTTGAAGAAAACCTATTAGATCAGAGGGAAGACAATATTTAAAAGCAATCGCTTAGATTAATAGGTTGTCAAAGAATTAATACATCATAACATTTAAAGAGTTTAACAGTAAACTTGGTAAATTGTTTCAATGGACATATCAATTTTAAAGTACCCTATAACAAGCTAACTGAACGTCAAAACATGGAATCAGTTGGGGAAGTTAAACTTTCCTAAACTTGGATTATGCAGATGATTTAAGGATCTTACATGAAAATTTTAGCAAAATAAATATATTTTTGGAGGTTTTGATAGTTCTTGGTGCAGTAATAGGGCTGAACATTAATGTTAAGAAGCCTAATTCACTAAAATTAGGAATAAGTGAAGGTGAAGAGGTGATGCTGGGTAACAAGAAGATCGATTAAGTTTACATCTTCACTTACCTAGTATTAGATAGTTGCATCAACTACCTATTATCAGTAAAGAAAGTGGGTGCAGTAAAGATGCAAAAAGTAGAAAAAACCAAGTGTTTTTTCATAGTGGAAATAGTTTGGAAGAATAGGGAGATAAGACTGCAAACCAACATTAGAATAGTGAAAGCTACAGTGATGACAGGGGCCAAGTGTGGTTCAAAAGCTTGGGTGCTCTGAAAGACGGAGGACTATCTGCTAGATGGTTTCGAGAGAAATTTCTTGTGGAATATGATATGATTTGACCGTATCTCCAACAGTAAATTGTAAGAAGATGTGATTAAAACCAACTTTCGAAGGTTATAATGAGAGAAAGGTTTAGATGCAAACGACCCGTTCTGAAGATGAAGGAAGACATATTACCCAAGACAGTCATTGTCCGCCATTCATCTAGGACCAGACGAGAAGTAGGTCATCTCCGAATGAGGTAGATAGATGTCCCGACGAAAGATTTAATGGAACTGACGACTTTTTGGGGGGTCGCAAGGAGGGAGGCTTTAAATAGATTGGGATGGAGGAGGAGCGTGCGTAGCTGTGTTGATATCAGGTGGCGTGGTGCTCCATTGAGTTTTTAGTAGTCGTAATAACCGAATGTGAACAGGTCAAAACTAAAGTATATCAAAACGATTCAATATTGAACTTCTGTATTAGTGATGTAACATTTTCTTCTCTTTTTAACTGAAAACTTAAAATGTTCACGTAAGTTATATCAACACTCGAAATCTTCTTCTTGGGAGTGGTCTTTCATAAAAACGTGGTTAAATTTTACCAATGCTACAAAGCTGTCGAAGTAGGTAAAATTCTGGGAGTATCGGAAAAATTGAATATCCATGAGACTTATTTAAGGGTAGATGCATACTTAAATAAATCGAAAAATCAGGTAAAGAATCGTTGCTTGAATAAATTAAAGGGAAAATTGCAGGAAAAACAATCAAATTATTTTAATAACTATTTGTGACTATTTGGAAAGTACTTGTTTCATTCCCCTCTCTGTGAATGGAAGTAAGGAATAACATAATAAGTAAAAGGAAATCTCAGGACTAGACAATGGTACACTGATAATACGTGTCAGTTTTTTGTATAGACCGTGATTCTTAGCATCAACGAGAACCTCAAAATAAAATCATGGCATCCCATCTATGGCGACTATCCAAAATACAAACTTGACTGACGTATCACTTTCAAATTCTATTTATAGGCTATCTATCTTAGTATCGACCATTAGCCCAATCCCAGAATTATTGGGGAATGGTAGGTCTAAAAATACTAACTTCTTTTTGGCGTTGCAAAGTTGAAGATGGAATTTAGTGCATTGGTGCAATTATGCAATTTTCCACCAGAAGGAATATTCAAGCCTCTAATCCAAATATAAACTACACAATGTAATCCCAACAGTATTTAAAAATTTCTTCTATGGTCAATCAAAGCTAGCATCGAATAGGTGCCCAATCCAAGAATTATCGGGGAAATGGTCTAAAATATTATCTTTGTTGTCCTAATTTGTGGTATTGTAACTAAACATTGGGTTTTAGAGTATTGATGCAAAAAACAACGGTCGTCCAGGGAAAACTTCACTGTAAATAGCTTATTATTCAAGCTTCTATCACTGGTAAATTTTAATAGATCAACTATTAAAAATTTGATCTTCAAAATATTTTTCAATTTTTTTAAATATTCAGCTCGATTGCTATTGACCGAAAGCTGAGATAAAAAACAATAACATAACACTGGTAAATTTGAATGAAAATTACTTATGCTTTCTTGATTATCGTTTAGATATTCGTTTATCGCTTATACTTTTGCGCGACTGTTTTTTTACCATAAAAATAATAAATTCTCTTATCAAACAAACTAAACAGAAGCTTAATTTTAAACACCTTAGTTTCTAGACAAAAACTTATAAATCAGTGATTTCAAATTTTCAAATCAGTCAAAAACTTTTAATTCAAGCTTCCATGAGTGGTGAATAAAGTTCTTATAATATAATCTTTAAGATGTTTTCTATTTTCTTAAAAATATAACTTAACTGGTCTTTTTGCGACCACTTTAGTTTTCTTTTTGTAACAACAAATAACACTTTGGTCTTACTTTTTTTTTTGTAAAGATTTTGAAAAACTATATCCAGAGATCCGTTTTCCGAGCATTTTGTGTTAACTTGAAGTTCTAAATCTGTCAAAATTAGCAAAATTCACATCAAGTGATCCTCTGTGTTCAGCCTTGAGGGAGAGAAGTTGAGGGAGGCGTTTTAAACATCGAGGTATATAAAAATTTTGGATTGCGCCAATTGAGCTGCAGGAGTCAATCCAACACTTTTTTTTTTATCCCAAAATAGCAGGCTCCCTAGTAAATTTACTTTCAGGGAACCTATTTATTAAAATTAAAAATTTGGAAGATCTATATTTTCTGTCAGATACATCTTCATGTCTTTTCATTAATCCTAACACGAGAAAACTTTTACTTCTACCGTTATCCCTCCGTCTTTCCATTTATTAGCGACTCTTCTTGACAAGAAAGGTCCTTTTGTTGCCCTGGGGCACCTAGGAATAAAGTCGGCCACATTTGCCCTGGCAAAGATCAATACACTGTGCCACCACAGGAAGACAGGGTTCTTTTTTATTGGCTGTGATAAGTTTAAGAAAAAAAACTTAAAACATTGTAATTGACCACGCAAAAATAAAAAACTTCGTGACGGTATTCAACAGCTGTTTTTCTTTTTTTTTGGGGGGGGGGACTTGTTATTTTGGCACCTTTGTCTTCCTTTTTATATGTTTTTTCTCTCATTTTCTAACGGTATCTTATTAAGTGATGTTTGATAGATTAGAAAAATCATATATTTATCTCAGTCATAGACCAATAACGGTATAATTTCTTGTTTTGTATTGTTATTATTTATATAACTAATAATTTTTGTGTGTATGATTGTATTTTCTGTCATCTCGTTATTTCTTACCAGTTCGTTCATTGATTTATACAGTTAATCTTTATCTAACCGAAACATTCTTTTGCAGATTTCTACAAACGAGTTGTCGCTTTAAGAGAAAAGGGAGTACGCGTATCCATAGCCTTAGGAGGATGGAATGATTCACTGGGCAATAAGTACAGCCTTCTTGTTAATGACCCAGAGGCAAGAAAAAAATTTGTTAAAAATGCTGTCGAATTTGTCGAAAAATACGGTTTTGATGGCTTAGATCTCGACTGGGAATATCCAGTATGCTGGCAAGTTGATTGCAACGCTGGTCCTCCATCTGATAAAGAAGGGTTCTCAGCATGGGTCAAAGAATTAAGTGCTGAGTTTAAACCAAGGGGATGGACCCTATCAGCTGCCGTATCACCATCGAAAAAGGTTATTGATGCAGGTTATGATGTGCCAGTGCTGTCTGAATATCTAGATTGGATTGGTGTAATGACCTATGATTATCATGGGCAATGGGACAAGAAAACTGGACATGTTGCACCCCTTTATTATCATCCAGAAGATGACATTGAATATTTCAACACAGTAAGTTCATATCCCAAAACTGTATATTTAACTCTTCAGATAGGCTATTATCGGGAATTTACCTAGTATTATTTTTTCCGTAAGACATATATTGCAAGATACCTTTTCTATAAACATGCAATACACAGGGGCACCAAGCGGAGTGGATATTGTCCTCCCTTCTAGAGTTTGTAAACATGTTTTTTTGTATTTTTCTCGAAAAAAAAAGATTAAAATACCCCTTCCCCCCAACATTTTGAAAAATGGCTATTCTGTATCTTCATTGACAGAAATACAAAAGCCT
>NW_027068296.1:0-4770 GCF_032884065.1 Artemia franciscana
GCTACGTATGTTGAAAAAATGAAGATATTAGACTATTTTATGATTGCAAATGGTAAAGAATGTGATTAAAGGCTCTTTTCCTATTTCAAAAGTTTTAGTTTTCGAGGGTAATAGATAAGTATGTTGAAAAAATGAAGATATTAGACTTTTATGATTGCAAATGTTAAAGAATGTGATTAAAGGCTCTTTTGCTATGTCAAAAGTTTTAGTTTTCGAGGGTAATAGCTACGTATGTTGAAAAGATGAAGATATTAGACTATTTTATGATTGCAAATGGTAAAGAATGTGATTAAAGGCTCTTTTCCTATTTCAAAAGTTTTAGTTTTTGAGGGTAATAGCTTTGTCTTTGGAAAAAAATGAAGATAATAGACTATTTTATGATTGCAAATGGTAAAGAATGTGATTAAAGGCTCTTTTCCTATTTCAAAAGTTTTAGTTTTCGAGGGTAATAGCTACGTTTGTTGAGAAAATGAAGATATTAGACTATTTTATGATTGCAAATGGTAAAGAATGTGATTAAAGGCACTTTTCCTATTTCAAAAGTTTTAGTTTTCGAGGGTAATAGCTACGTATGTGGAAAAAATGAAGATATTAGACTATTTTATGATTGTAAACGGTAAAGAATGTGATTAAAGGCTCTTTTCCTACTTCAAAAGTTTTAGTTTTAGAGGGTAATAGCTACGTATGTTGAAAAAATGAAGATATTAGACTATTTTATGATTGCAAATGGTAAAGAATGTGATTAAAGGCTCTTTTCCTATTTCAAAAGTTTTAATTTTCGAGGGTAATAGCTACGTATGTTGAAAAAATGAAGATATTAGACAATTGTATGATTGCACATGGTAAAGAATGTGATTAAAGGCTCTTTTCCTATTTCAAAAGTTTTAATTTTCGAGGGTAATAGCTACGTATGTTGAAAAAATGAAGATATTAGACTATTGTATGATTGCAAATGGTAAAGAATGTGATTAAAGGCTCTTTTCCTATGTCAAAAGTTTTAGTTTTCGAGGGTAATAGCTACGTATGTTGAAAAAATGAAGATATTAGACTATTTTATGATTGCACATGGTAAAGAATGTGATTAAAGGCTCTTTTCCTATTTCAAAAGTTTTAGTTTTCGAGGGTAATAGCTACGTATGTTGAAAAAATGAAGACATTAGACTATTTTATGATTGCAAATGGTAAAGAATGTGATTAAAGGCTCTTTTCCTATTTCATAAGTATTAGTTTTCGAGGGTAATAGCTACGTATGTTGAAAAAATGAAGATATTAGACTATTTTATGATTGTAAACGGTAAAGAATGTGATTAAAGGCTCTTTTCCTATTTCAGAAGTTTTAGTTTTCGAGGGTAATAGCTACGTATGTTGAAAAAATGAAGATATTAGACTATTTTATGATTGCAAATGGTAAAGAATGCGATTAAAGGCTCTTTTCCTATTTCAAAAGTTTTAGTTTTCGAGGGTAATAGCTACGTATGTTGAAAAAATGAAGATATTAGACTATTTTATGATTGCACATGGTAAAGAATGTGATTAAAGGCTCGTTTCCTATTTCAAAAGTTTTTGTTTTCGAGGGTAATAGCTACGTATGTTGAAAAAATGAAGATATTAGACTATTTTATGATTGCACATGGTAAAGAATGTGATTAGAGGCTCTTTTCCTATTTCAAAAGTTTTACTTTTCGAGGGTAATAGCTACGTATGTTGAAAAAATGAAGATAATAGACTATTTTATGATTGCACATGGTAAAGAATGTGATTAAAGGCTCTTTTCCTATTTCAAAAGTTTTAGTTTTCGAGGGTAATAGCTACGTATGTTGAAAAAAGGAAGATATTAGACTATTTTATGATTGCACATGGTAAAGAATGTGATTAAAGGCTATTTCCTATTTCAAAAGTTTTAGTTTTCGAGGGTAATAGCTACGTATGTTGAAAAAATGATGATATTAGACTATTTTAGACTATTTTATGATTGCAAATGGTAAAGAATGTGATTAAAGGCTCTTTTCCTATGTCAAAAGTTTTAGTTTTCGAGGGTAATAGCTACGTATGTTGAAAAAATTAAGATATTAGACTATTTATGATTGCAAATAGTAAAGAATGTGATTAAAGGCTCTTTTCCTATTTCAAAAGTTTTAGTTTTCGAGGGTAATAGCTTTGTCTGTGGAAAAAAATGAAGATATTAGACTATTTTATGATTGAAAATGGTAAAGAATGTGATTAAAGGCTCTTTTCCTATGTCAAAAGTTTTAGTTTTCGAGGGTAATAGCTACGTATGTTGAAAAAATGAAGATATTAGACTATTTTATGATTGCAAATGGTAAAGAATGTGATTAAAGGCTCTTTTCCTATTTCAAAAGTTTTAGTTTTCGAGGGTAATAGCTTTGTCTGTGGAAAAAAATGAAGATATTAGAATATTTTATGATTGCAAATGGTAAAGAATGTGATTAAAGGCTCTTTTCCTATTTCAAAAGTTTTAGTTTTCGAGGGTAATAGCTACGTATGTTGAAAAAATGAAGATATTAGACTATTTTATGATTGCACATGGTAAAGAATGTGATTAGAGGCTCTTTTCCTATTTCAAAAGTTTTACTTTTCGAGGGTAATAGCTACGTATGTTGAAAAAATGAAGATAATAGACTATTTTATGATTGCACATGGTAAAGAATGTGATTAAAGGCTCTTTTCCTATTTCAAAAGTTTTAGTTTTCGAGGGTAATAGCTACGTATGTTGAAAAAAGGAAGATATTAGACTATTTTATGATTGCACATGGTAAAGAATGTGATTAAAGGCTATTTCCTATTTCAAAAGTTTTAGTTTTCGAGGGTAATAGCTACGTATGTTGAAAAAATGATGATATTAGACTATTTTAGACTTTTTTATGATTGCAAATGGTAAAGAATGTGATTAAAGGCTCTTTTCCTATGTCAAAAGTTTTAGTTTTCGAGGGTAATAGCTACGTATGTTGAAAAAATTA
Source organism: Artemia franciscana (assembly GCF_032884065.1). NCBI lineage: Eukaryota > Metazoa > Arthropoda > Branchiopoda > Anostraca > Artemiidae > Artemia > Artemia franciscana. The sequence goes on from NW_027068296.1 coordinate 2,979, forward strand.
AGATATTAGACTATTTTATGATTGCAAATAGTAAAGAATGTGATTAAAGGCTCTTTTCCTATTTCAAAAGTTTTAGTTTTCGAGGGTAATAGCTTTGTCTGTGGAAAAAAATGAAGATATTAGACTATTTTATGATTGAAAATGGTAAAGAATGTGATTAAAGGCTCTTTTCCTATGTCAAAAGTTTTAGTTTTCGAGGGTAATAGCTACGTATGTTGAAAAAATGAAGATATTAGACTATTTTATGATTGCAAATGGTAAAGAATGTGATTAAAGGCTCTTTTCCTATTTCAAAAGTTTTAGTTTTCGAGGGTAATAGCTTTGTCTGTGGAAAAAAATGAAGATATTAGAATATTTTATGATTGCAAATGGTAAAGAATGTGATTAAAGGCTCTTTTCCTATTTCAAAAGTTTTAGTTTTCGAGGGTAATAGCTACGTATGTTGAAAAAATGAAGATATTAGACTATTTATGATTGCAAACGGTAAAGAATATGATTAAAGGCTCTTTTCCTATTTCAAAAGTTTTAGTTTTCGAGGGTAATAGCTACGTATGTTGAAAAATGAAGATATTAGACTATTTTATGATTGCAAATGGTAAAGAATGTGATTAAAGGCTCTTTTCCTATTTCAAAAGTTTTAGTTTTCGAGGGTAATAGCTTTGTCTGTGGAAACAAATGAAGATATTAGACTATTTTATGATTGCAAATGGTAAACAATGTGATTAAAGGCTCTTTTCCTATTTCAAAAGTTTTAGTTTTCGAGGGTAATAGCTACGTATGTTGAGAAAATGAAGATATTAGACTATTTTATGATTGCAAATGGTAAAGAATGTGATTAAAAGCTCTTTTCCTATTTCAAAAGTTTTAGTTTTCGAGGGTAATAGCTACGTATGTTGAAAAAATAAAGATATTAGACTATTTTATGATTGCAAACGGTAAAGAATGTGATTAAAGGCTCTTTTCCTATTTCAAAAGTTTTAGTTTTCGAGGGTAATAGCTACGTATGTGGAAAAAATGAAGATATTAGACTATTTTATGATTGCAAATGGTAAAGAATGTGATTAAAGGCTCTTTTCCTATTTCAAAAGTTTTAGTTTTCGAGGGTAATAGCTACGTATGTTGAAAAAATGAAGATATTAGACTATTTTATGATTGCACATGGTAAAGAATGTGATTAAAGGCTCTTTTCCTATTTCAAAAGTTTTAGTTTTTGAGGGTAATAGCTACGTATGTTGAAAAAAGGAAGATATTAGACTATTTTATGATTGCACATGGTGAAGAATGTGATTAAAGGCTCTTTTCCTATTTCAAAAGTTTTAGTTTTTGAGGGTAATAGCTTTGTCTGTGGAAAAAAATGAAGATATTAGACTATTTTATGATTGCAAATGCTAAAGAATGTGATTAAAGGCTCTTTTCCTATGTCAAAAGTTTTAGTTTTCGAGGGTAATAGCTACGTATGTTGAAAAAATGAAGATATTAGACTATTTTATGATTGCAAATGGTAAAGAATGTGATTAAAGGCTCTTTTCCTATTTCAAAAGTTTTAGTTTTCGAGGGTAATAGCTTTGTCTGTGGAAAAAAATGAAGATATTAGAATATTTTATGATTGCAAATGGTAAAGAATGTGATTAAAGGTTTTTTTCCTATTTCAAAAGTTTTAGTTTTCGAGGGTAATAGCTACGTATGTTGAAAATATGAAGATATTAGACTATTTTATGATTGCAAACGGTAAAGAATGTGATTAAAGGCTCTTTTCCTATGTCAAAAGTTTTAGTTTTCGAGGGTAATAGCT
>NW_027068297.1:0-4756 GCF_032884065.1 Artemia franciscana
AACTGCTGAGGATATGAAATTGAAAATTTTAGAGGATGCTGGCGGCAACCAGCCACCCTTGGCCAGTCGCTCCCTCTTTTTATTATCATTTTCCATGCCCCATGCATTTGATAAGTGGTATTTAGCCCTGTGTATCATTTTTATTCCTTTACTATCACTGTGTTCCTGATTAATAAAAATCCACCTGCAGAGTCGTTTTTATGCACCTACACTAATTGTTTGTTCGAAGCACAGTATACTTGTCATTAAAAATTTCTGGCAGACAATAGTCGAGACCTTTTTTCATGACTCCGCCTTCACGCACGCGTAATGACAAAAGTTTTGCGCATTTAATGCCAAGTAGCAACTGAAACTATTGCAAGGACGCAGATGGATTTTCATTTCTGTGCACTTTGATCCCTCCCATTTCTGAAGAAGCTTTTCGCCACTGTTTATACATTTATGCTGTGGTTTGAGAATTATGAGTACGATTGGTTTGAGATTACTTGTACGACAAGCGCGGTTACTTATCTTTAAGCAGCGTTCACATACTTGTCTAGCTAGAATCTTTATATCTAGATAAATGTCTGGTCAGAAATCAATGTATAGGAATCTGTCGTTCAAAGGAAAAATCCATTGCTTAGCTAAAACTACAAATTTAGTTTCAAATAGATTACAGTTATAATTTCTTGCCAATCAAGAGAACTTATGCGGTTAAAACTTTTAAAATTGTAATCCCTGTTTTTACTGTCACAAGGTAATGGGTGAGAGAAGCCAAACAATTGCCTTAGTGTGCTTTACTATTATATCTGGTGTGCAGTTTTTGCATAAAAGGAAAAAAAAACAATGAGAAAAGAAAAAAAGAAGTTCAGTTTAAAATAGTAAACATGGATGATGAAAATAGGGGAGGTTGACTCATTCTGATTGTCTGTAATCAAAAATCCTAAACTTTGAGTTCTAGAGTCTAGAACTGGATACTTAGCTATTCTGGCCAGATACATTGATATCTGGCCAGACACATGCCTAGACATGGGAATCTAGCTAGACAGGCATGTGAACGCCCCTTTAGCGTTTGACAATGCATTAATGACATCAAAGACTAGTAGGATTGATGCTTGAAGCGGTCTGGGTTAGTTGTCTTATAAGTTGCATCTGCTAAACCTAAAAAATGCAGAATTACTAAGGATAAGCACCGTCATATATAAGAAAATTCAATCTTAAAAGAAAATGGAACAGAAATGTGAAATTAAGTACAAAGAACAAAAAGAGACAGGAATTACAAAAAATGACAGGAATTTATAAATAAGCTATATTTACAATGGAACATACGTGAATAATGTCTTTACTCGCGTAGTTGCGTGTAGGGTTTCAATTGACAAGTTACCGGATAAGTATTTAAGTTGTCATCTTTTATGGACTACATGATGGAAACTTAAAATTCAGCGGATAATCAGATAAAGTTTTCTCAAACGCACTGCAAATGTTGATGGATCCACTTTTGTTTTCCACAGTATAAATATACGCTAACATTTGCGAAAAGTCCCATGCTCTCAATTTACAATTTTTGGAACACATCTGAAACTACACAAGCTAAGCCACTCTTCATGATCCCTCCTTTGCGTAGGCACAATGACAAATGCTTAGCGCATTACGACAAGAAAGTATAGTTCTGACGGTGTGAGAACTTCCCAAACATGGCGCTACGAATCTGTCATCTTTGGAGAAAAATTTTTCGCTACTCTTCGTATATATATATATATATATATATATATATATATATATATATATATATATATATATATATATATATATATATATATACTAGCTGTTGGGGTGGCGCTTCGCGCCACCCCAACACCTAGTTGGTGGGGGCGCTTCGCGCCCCCCCAAGCCCCCCCGCGCGCGTAAGTCGTTACGCGCCATAATAGTTACGCGCCATTGTAGTTGTGTCCCTATGTCCCACCTGTGAATATAGATAGATATATATATATGGTTTTAACTACGTAAAACTTGCGAATATACAACATTCTTTGCTGTCCCATTGTCTTTGCATATAAATAGATTGTCAGGTTTACCGACTCTTGAACATGCAACATATAATGGTCCATGGGAAAACAATCTGTATTCAGATCTATACCTCATGATTCTAATGATTGCCCTTGAGCTTTGTTGATGGTGATTGCTAATCGACCATTCCCTGTCCCGGTGTCCCGGTCGTCATTTACATCCCCCTGTTTCCCCCGGTGTCCCCGTTGTAGTTGTGTCCCTGTGTCCCGGTCGTCATTTATATTCCCTGTGTCCCGGGTCCCGGTCGTCATTTGTATCCCGGTGTCCCGGTCTGTATATACATTCGTTTTTTAGTTTTGTTTTTCTCCTTTATTTTTTTCCTTTTTTTTTCTTTTTTAGCTTATTTAGATTTTTAGATTTTTTAGTTTTTTTATTAGTTTTTAGTTTTTTTTTCTTTTTAGTTTTTTTGTCCCGGTCGTCATTTATATCCCCCTGTTTCCCCCGGTGTCCCCGTTGTAGTTGTGTCCCTGTGTCCCGGTCGTCATTTATATTCCCTGTGTCCCGGTCGTCATTTGTATCCCGGTGTACCGGAGTTGTGTCCCTGTGTCCCGGTCGTCATTTATATTCCCTGTGTCCCGGTTCCCGGTCGTCATTTGTATCCCGGTGTCCCGGTCTGTATATACATTCGTTTTTTAGTTTTGTTTTTCTCCTTTATTTTTTTCCTTTTTTTTTCTTTTTTAGCTTATTTAGATTTTTAGATTTTTTAGTTTTTTTATTAGTTTTTAGTTTTTTTTTCTTTTTAGTTTTTTTGTCCCGGTCGTCATTTATATCCCCCTGTTTCCCCCGGGTCGTCATTTATACTCCCTGTGTCCCGGTGCTTTGTTGATTGCTAATCGAACATTCCTTTTGTCCTGGTCGCTTTCTCTTTGAGTGTCGTCATTTATTTTTTTCTTTTTTAGTTCTTTTAGTTTTTACCTTTTTTAGTTTTTTTTAGTTTTTAGTTTTTTTAGTTTTTTACCTTTTTTTAGTTTTTTTAGTTTTTTTTAGTTTTTTAGCTTTTTTATTTTTTTTATTAGTTTTTAGTTTTTTTGTAGTTTTTGCCTTTTTTTTAGTTTTTTTAGTTTTTTAGCTTTTTTATTAGTTTTTAGTTTTTTTTGTAGTTTTTGCCTTTTTTTAGTTTTTTTAGTTTTTTAGCTTTTTTATTTTTTTTATTAGTTTTTAGTTTTTTTTGTAGTTTTTGCCTTTTTTTTCTCTTTGAGTGTCGTCATTTATTAGTTTTTTCCTTTTTTTTTTTAGTTTTTTATTGGTTTTTACCTTTATTTTAGCTTATTTTTCAGTTTTTTCCTTTTTTTTAGTTTTTTTTATTTTTTATTTTTTTTAGTTTTTTACCTTTTTTTAGTTTTTTTAGTTTTTTAGCTTTTTTACTTTTTTTATTAGTTTTTAGTTTTTTTTGTAGTTTTTGCCTTTTTTTAGTTTTTTCAGTTTTTTTTTTAGTTTTTTATTGGTTTTTACCTTTATAGTTTTTTTAGTTTTTTAGCTTTTTTATTTTTTTTATTAGTTTTTAGTTTTTTTTGTAGTTTTTGCCTTTTTTTAGTTTTTTCAGTTTTGACGTCACCTGATCCAGTTTTTTCAGGTGACGTCACCTGACACATCCATCCATCCATCCACAGACAACTTATTTTTATATATATAGATATATATCTATCTATCTTCTATATATATAAAAATAAGTTGTCTGTCTGTGGATGTGTGGATGGATGTGTGGATGGATGTGTCAGGTGACGTCACCTGAAAAAACTGGATTAGGTGACGTCAAAACTGAAAAAACTAAAAAAAGGCAAAAACTACAAAAAAAACTAAAAACTAATAAAAAAAATAAAAAAGCTAAAAAACTAAAAAAACTATAAAGGTAAAAACCAATAAAAAACTAAAAAAAAAACTGAAAAAACTAAAAAAAGGCAAAAACTACAAAAAAAAACTAAAAACTAATAAAAAAAGTAAAAAAGCTAAAAAACTAAAAAAACTAAAAAAACTAAAAAAAGGTAAAAAACTAAAAAAAATAAAAAATAAAAAAAACTAAAAAAAAGGAAAAAACTGAAAAATAAGCTAAAATAAAGGTAAAAACCAATAAAAAACTAAAAAAAAAAAGGAAAAAACTAATAAATGACGACACTCAAAGAGAAAGCGACCAGGACAAAAAACTAAAAAAAAGGCAAAAACTACAAAAAAACTAAAAACTAATAAAAAAAATAAAAAAGCTAAAAAACTAAAAAAACTAAAAAAAGGTAAAAAACTAAAAAAACTAAAAACTAAAAAAAAACTAAAAAAGGTAAAAACTAAAAGAACTAAAAAAGAAAAAAATAAATGACGACACTCAAAGAGAAAGCGACCAGGACAAAAGGAATGTTCGATTAGCAATCAACAAAGCACCGGGACACAGGGAGTATAAATGACGACCAGGACACAAGTAAAAAAAAAAATTAACAAAACTAAAAAGAAGGTAAAAACTACAAAAAAACTAAAAAGAAAAAAAAACTAAAAACTAATAAAAAAACTAAAAAATCTAAAAATCTAAATAAACTAAAAAAGAAAAAAAAAGGAAAAAAATAAAGGAGAAAAACAAAACTAAAAAACGAATGTATATACAGACCGGTACACCGGGATACAAATGACGACCGGGACACAGGGAATATAAATAACGACCGGGACACAGGGACACAACTACAACGGGGACACCGGGGGAAACAGGGGGATATAAATGACGACCGGG
>NW_027068298.1:0-4728 GCF_032884065.1 Artemia franciscana
TTCAGCAGTGAAAGTTTGATTCTAGCTAGTCTATCTACTATTTCTATGAGTCATATGCAAGACGTCATTTTAGAAATCTATTTGAATCTAGAATCAAACTTTCACTGCTGAATCTATTAAATCTATTTGAATATCGGCCACGTAGAGGCCTAGAGGAAAATGTCCAGAATCAAAGTTTTATAAAATTTTATTTCTATGAGTTTTATTAAAATTTCTTGTATTCTAATTGATTTTAAAAACTTACTATTGATTCTAGACCAGCTAGAATCAATAGTAGATAGACTAGCTAGAATCAATAAAACTTTTAATAGATTCAGCAGTGAAAGTTTGATTCTAGCTAGTCTATCTACTATTTCTATGAGTCATATGCAAGAATATAATATCGGTAGAAATAGACAATAATATCGGCCACTGCGCGTCTTTTCTAAAATGACGTCTTGCATATGACTCCGTTTAATAAATGACTTTTAAAGTCATTAGAAAAAAAAATAAAAAATTTTCAGCTATGAATCTAGTAAGCAAGAGTCATATGCAAGACGTCGTTTTAGAAAAGACGCGCAGTGGCCGATATTATTGTCTATTTAATAGACAATAATATCTTATACATTAAAATCAATTAGAATACAAGAAAGTTTGATTCTAGCTAGTCTATCTACTATTTCTTATCAATTTCTACTATTTCTGTTCTTGGATTTGCTTACTAGGTCAGAGATCTACTCATCTAGATCTCTAGATGAGATCTAGTCTATCTACTATTTCTATGAGTTATATGCAAGACGTCATTTTAGAAAAGACGCGCAGTGGCCGATATTATTGTCTATTTCTACGATATTATTGTCTTGCATATGACTCATAGAAATAGTAGATAGACTAACTAGAATCAAACTTTCACTGCTGAATCTATTAAAAGTTTTATTGAAGTTTTATTAAACGGGGCGGTGTTCGTGGATTTGCTTACTAGGTCAGAGTTATGGACTTGCATATGAGAATATGCGTGTGACTCATAGAAATAGAATCAAACTTTCACTGCTGAATCTATTAAAAGTTTTATTGATTCTTGCTAGTCTATCTACTATGATTCTAGCTGGTCTAGAATCAATAGATTAGAATTCTAGAACCATATGCAAGACGTCACATACGAACTAGTGCTATTCTATTGATTCTATTAGAATCAAACAGAAAGTTTGATTCTAGATTCAAATAGATTTGAATCTATTTATTGAATACTGAAAAAGTCTTTTCTAAAATGACGTCTTGCATATGACTCATAGAAATAGTAGATAGACTAGCTAGAATCAAAATATTTTGCACAAGGACTTGCATATGAGAATATGCGTATGACTCATAGAAATAGAATCAAACTTTCACTGCTGAATCTATTAAAAGTTTTATTGATTCTAGCTAGTCTATCTACTATTGATTCTAGCTGGTCTAGAATCAATAGTAAGTTTTTAAAATTAATTAGAATACAAGAAAGTTTGATTCTAGCTAGTCTATTTACTATTTCTATGAGTCATATGCAAGACGTCATTTTAGAAAAGACGCGCAGTGGCCGATATTATTGTCTATTTAATAGACAATAATATCTTATACATTAAAATCAATTAGAATACAAGAAAGTTTGATTCTAGCTAGTCTATCTACTATTTCTTATCAATTTCTACTATTTCTGTTCTTGGATTTGCTTACTAGGTCAGAGATCTACTCATCTAGATCTCTAGATGAGATCTAGTCTATCTACTATTTCTATGAGTTATATGCAAGACGTCATTTTAGAAAAGACGCGCAGTGGCCGATATTATTGTCTATTTCTACGATATTATTGTCTTGCATATGACTCATAGAAATAGTAGATAGACTAACTAGAATCAAACTTTCACTGCTGAATCTATTAAAAGTTTTATTGAAGTTTTATTAAACGGGGCGGTGTTCGTGGATTTGCTTACTAGGTCAGAGTTATGGACTTGCATATGAGAATATGCGTGTGACTCATAGAAATAGAATCAAACTTTCACTGCTGAATCTATTAAAAGTTTTATTGATTCTTGCTAGTCTATCTACTATGATTCTAGCTGGTCTAGAATCAATAGATTAGAATTCTAGAACCATATGCAAGACGTCACATACGAACTAGTGCTATTCTATTGATTCTATTAGAATCAAACAGAAAGTTTGATTCTAGATTCAAATAGATTTGAATCTATTTATTGAATACTGAAAAAGTCTTTTCTAAAATGACGTCTTGCATATGACTCATAGAAATAGTAGATAGACTAGCTAGAATCAAAATATTTTGCACAAGGACTTGCATATGAGAATATGCGTATGACTCATAGAAATAGAATCAAACTTTCACTGCTGAATCTATTAAAAGTTTTATTGATTCTAGCTAGTCTATCTACTATTGATTCTAGCTGGTCTAGAATCAATAGTAAGTTTTTAAAATCAATTAGAATACAAGAAAGTTTGATTCTAGCTAGTCTATTTACTATTTCTATGAGTCATATGCAAGACGTCATTTTAGAAAAGACGCGCAGTGGCCGATATTATTGTCTATTTAATAGACAATAATATCTTGTATATCGGAATAGTAGATAGTTTGATTCTAGCTAGTCTATCTACTATTTCTATGAGTTTTATTTGTCTATTCTAGCTAGTCTATCTACTATTTCTATGAGTCATATGCAAGACGTCATTTTAGAAAAGACGCGCAGTGGCCGATGTTATTGTCTATTTCTATTTCTACTCCGTTTAATAAATCTATCTACTCTTGTATGCAAGACCTTTCATTTCATTCATAACATAAATAGTAGATAGACTAGCTAGAATAGACAAATAAAACTCATAGAAATAGTAGATAGACTAGCTAGAATCAAAATATTTTGCACAAGGACTTGCATATGACTCATAGAAATAGTAGATAGACTAGCTAGAATCAAACTTTCACTGCTGAATCTATTAAATCTATTTGAATATCGGCCACCTAGAGGCCTAGAGGAAAATATTTTGCACAAGGCCGCAAGCCTTCACTAGAAACAGTGAAAGTTTGATTCTAGCTAGTCTATCTACTATTTCTATGAGTCATATGCAAGACGTCATTTTAGAAATCTATTTGAATCTAGAATCAAACTTTCACTGCTGAATCTATTAAATCTATTTGAATATCGGCCACCTAGAGGCCTAGAGGAAAATGTCCAGAATCAAAGTTTTATAAAATTTTATTTCTATGAGTTTTATTAAACTTTCTTGTATTCTAATTGATTTTAAAAACTTACTATTGATTCTAGACCAGCTAGAATCAATAGTAGATAGACTAGCTAGAATCAATAAAACTTTTAATAGATTCAGCAGTGAAAGTTTGATTCTAGCTAGTCTATCTACTATTTCTATGAGTCATATGCAAGAATATAATATCGGTAGAAATAGACAATAATATCGGCCACTGCGCGTCTTTTCTAAAATGACGTCTTGCATATGACTCCGTTTAATAAATGACTTTTAAAGTCATTAGAAAAAAAAATAAAATTTTTTCAGCTATGAATCTAGTAAGCAAGAGTCATATGCAAGACGTCATTTTAGAAAAGACGCGCAGTGGCCGATATTATTGTCTATTTAATAGACAATAATATCTTATACAATAAAATCAATTAGAATACAAGAAAGTTTGATTCTAGCTAGTCTATCTACTATTTCTTATCAATTTGTACTATTTCTGTTCGTGGATTTGCTTACTAGGTCAGAGATCTACTCATCTAGATCTCTAGATGAGATCTAGTCTATCTACTATTTCTATGAGTCGTATGCAAGACGTCATTTTAGAAAAGACGCGCAGTGGCCGATATTATTGTCTATTTCTACGATATTATTGTCTTGCATATGACTCATAGAAATAGTAGATAGACTAGCTAGAATCAAACTTTCACTGCTGAATCTATTAAAAGTTTTATTGAAGTTTTATTAAACGGGGCGGTGTTCGTGGATTCGCTTACTAGGTCAGAGTTATTGACTTGCATATGAGAATATGCGTATGACTCATAGAAATAGAATCAAACTTTCACTGCTGAATCTATTAAAGTTTTATTGATTCTTGCTAGTCTATCTACTATTGATTCTAGCTGGTCTAGAATCAATAGATTAGAATTCTAGAGCCATATGCAAGACGTCACATACGAACTAGTGCTATTCTATTGATTCTATTAGAATCAAACAGAAAGTTTGATTCTAGATTCAAATAGATTTGAATCTATTTATTGAATAGTGAAAAAGTCTTTTCTAAAATGACGTCTTGCATATGACTCATAGAAATAGTAGATAGACTAGCTAGAATCAAAATATTTTGCACAAGGACTTGCATATGAGAATATGCGTATGACTCATAGAAATAGAATCAAACTTTCACTGCTGAATCTATTAAAAGTTTTATTGATTCTAGCTAGTCTATCTACAATTGATTCTAGCTGGTCTAGAATCAATAGTAAGTTTTTAAAATCAATTAGAATACAAGAAAGTTTGATTCTAGCTAGTCTATCTACTATTTCTATGAGTCAAATGCAAGAATATAATATCGGTAGAAATAGACAATAATATCAGCCACTGTGCGTCTTTTCTAAAATGACGTCTTGCATATGACTCCGTTTAATAAATGACTTTTAAAGTCATTAGAAAAAAAAAAAAAAAAAAATTCAGCTATGAATCTAGTAAGCAAGAGTCATATGCAAGACGTCATTT
>NW_027068299.1:0-4713 GCF_032884065.1 Artemia franciscana
AAATCGATCTTGTACTTACACTCGCCCAATCAGTGTGGCCAAAAGACTAATTAAGAATGGTATTGATAATGTGTACTTAAAGCTTAGGCTGTTTTGGAAACCACTTTAATACAGAGCAATTCTAAAACTGAAATCGATCTTGTACTTACACTCGCCCAATCAGATTGACCAAAAGACTAATTAAGAATGGTGTTGATAATGTGCACTTAAAGATTACGCTGTTTGGAGACCTCTTTAATACAAAGCAATTCTAAAACTTAAATTGATCTTGCACTCACCCAATCAGTTTGGCCCAATCAGTGTGGCCGAAAAAATAGTAATTAAGATGGTATTGATAATATGTACTTAAATCTTACACTGTCTTAGAGACCTCTTTAATACAGAGCAATTCTAAAACTGAAATCAATCTTGTACTCACCCAATCAGTTTGGCCTAATCAGTGTGGCCGAAAGACTAATTAAGATGGTATTGATAATGTGTACTTAAAGCTTACACTGTCTTAGAGACCTCTTTAATACAGAACAATTCTAAAACTGAAATTGATCTTGCACTCACCCAATCAGTTTGGCCTAATCAGTGTGGCCGAAAGACTAAGTAAGATGATATTGATAATGTGTACTTAAAGCTTACACTGTCTTAGAGACCTCTTTAATACAGAGCAATTCTAAAACTAAAATCAATCTTGTACTCACCCAATCAGTTTGGCCTAATCAGTGTGGCCGAAAGACTAATTAAGATGGTATTGATAATGTGTACTTAAAGCTTACACTGCCGTAGAGACCGCTTTAATACAGAGCAATTCTAAAACTGAAATCAATCTTGTTCTCACCCAATCAGTTTGGCCTAATCAGTGTGGCCGAAAGACTAATTAAGATGGTATTGATAATGTGTAATTAAAGCTTACACTGTCTTAGAGACCTCTTTAATACAGAGCAATTCTAAAACTGAAATTGATCTTGCACTCACCCAATCAGTTTGGCCTAATCAGTGTGGCCGAAAGACTAAGTAAGATGATATTTATAATGTGTACTTAAAGCTTACACTGTCTTAGAGACCTCTTTAATACAGAGCAATTCTAAAACTAAAATCAATCTTGTACTCACCCAATCAGTTTGGCCTAATCAGTGTGGCCGAAAGACTAATTAAGATGGTATTGATAATGTGTACTTAAAGCTTACACTGTCTTAGAGACCTCTTTAATACAGAACAATTCTAAAACTGCCATCAATCTTGTACTCACCCAATCAGTTTGGCCTAATCATTGTGGCCGAAAGACTAATTAAGATGGTATGGATAATGTGTACTTAAAGCTTACACTGTCTTAGAGACCTCTTTAATACAGAGCAATTCTAAAACTGAAATCAATCTTGTACTCCCCCAATCAGTTTGGCCTAATCAGTGTGGCCGAAAGACTAATTAAGATGGTATTGATAATGTGTACTTAAAGCTTACACTGTCTTAGAGACCTCTTTAATACAGAGGAATTCAAAACTGAAATCAATCTTGTACTCACCCAATCAGTTTGGCCTAATCAGTGTGGCCGAAAGACTAATTAAGATGGTATTGATAATGTGTACTTAAAGCTTACACTGTCTTAGAGACCTCTTTAATACAGAGCAATTCTAAAACTGAAATCAATCTTGTACTCACCCAATCAGTTTGGCCTAATCAGTGTGGCCGAAAGACTAATTAAGATGATATTGATAATGTGTACTTAAGCTTACACTGTCTTAGAGACCTCTTTAATACAGAGCAATTCTAAAACTGAAATCAATCTTGTACTCACCCAATCAGTTTGGCCTAATAAGTGTGGCCGAAAGACTAATTAAGATGGTATTGATAATGTGTACTTAAAGCTTACACTGTCTTATAGACCTCTTTAATACAGAGCAATTCTAAAACTGAAATCAATCTTGTACTCACCCAATCAGTTTGGCCTAATCAGTGTGGCCGAAAGACTAATTAAGATGGTATTGATAATGTGTACTTAAAGCTTACACTGTCTTAGAGACCTCTTTAATACAGAGCAATTCTAAAACTGAAATCAATCTTGTACTCACCCAATCAGTTTGGCCTAATCAGTTTGGCCGAAAGACTAATTAAGATGGTATTGATAATGTGTACTTAAAGCTTACACTGTCTTAGAGACCTCTTTAATACAGAGCAATTCTAAAACTGAAATCAATCTTGTACTCACCCAATCAGTTTGGCCTAATCAGTGTGGCCGAAAGACTAATTAAGATGGTATTGATAATGTGTACTTAAAGATTACGCTGTTTGGAGACCTCTTTAATACACAGTAAATCGATCTTGCATTCACCCAATGGCTAAACACAAGCAACAATAGTAATTGATTTTTTTTTAAACCAAGATTACGCAAGCAAAGTTCAGTTGCCAGCGCTGATGTAAAAGCACTCTTCTAAAACAACGTTTTACCACATCGTTTTCATCATATGTATTTTTTTAAAGTAACGCAAAGCTATGATAAAATAAATTCCTATGAGTTCGAACTTGAAAAGAGAGTCAATTAATGTCTTTCATAAGGAGATTTTTCAAAAAGAGAGCTTATAATGTTTATTTACGTTATATATATGAGGTTTACCATAACAGGGTTGAAATAAAATTTCAATATGTTATGTACCATTATGTTTTCCTAGGGCAAGGGACTTGAAATGGGAAACAAACTGAAACCTGTACTCCTTGGGATATCAGTTGGCAGCATGCAATCTTCTGCACAAATCTTATTATTATCTTCTCTCTGTGTTTCAGCTTAACAATGAAAAAACAATAAACAGAACATTAAATATTCTTTCAATATGGCAAATAAGAATTTGGAATGGAATAGAAATATACAAACAAGTAATCTCAAAGGTAAAACCTAGTGGAATATTCCAGTGGGGAGGAGTGAAAAAAACATTTCTTGAAGCTAGTTTTTTCGGCTTAAAAAATATGCTTCTACAAATTACAGAGCATAAAACTTTAAGTATAAGAATTTAAGTATAAGATTTAGTGACAAACTCCTTTCATAAGTTTCCCAAGAGGTACCTCCTTATTAGCAGTTTTATATTTGTATAAATTAGTCGTTTGAATACTTTATTACACTCTCAAGGCATGCTGGATTGGAGATCCCAAAAAAATCTTAAGAATTTATAATACTTCTTTTTATATTCGACTTAATTTGGCTGTTTGTGAATTTTTTAGATTTTCTCAACCCCCAACCCCCTCTAGAAGAAAACCTGATTAAGGTCAAAATTTTCCTATCATCTTCTATCTGAATTACAGAATCGAAGAAATATTTGGTCGTTTGCAGTTTTTGAGAAGCATAATTAGATGGCGGTAGAGAGGACCAAACTAGCTTCACAAGTAGAATATTTTTCACCTCTTCAAACCAGTGATCAAACAGTTCGTGGTAACGAACTGTAGTAAGGAGCGACCCGGCTCAATAGTAACCGAAACTCTAAAAAATTAAATTTTGATACCAATAGTTACATCAACAAAATCGCATTTTCATGCTGATTTTAAATATATAACTGTCATCAAGATTAGTCTGACCCATCAGAAGTTACAAGCCTGAGAAAATTTGCCTCATTTTATAAAATAGGGAAAAACACTTCCTAAAAGTCATACAATCTTAACGAAAATAACATCATCAGATTCAACGTATCAGAGAACCTTATTGTAGAAGTTTCATGCTCCTATCTACAAAAATGTGAAATTTCGCATTTTTGCCAGAAGACAAATCACGGATGCGTGTTTATTTGTTGTTGTTTTTTCCCAGGGGTGATTGTATCGACCCAGTGGTCCTAGAATGTCGCAAGAGGGCCCATTCTCACAGAAATTAAAAGTTCTAGTGTCCTTTTTAAGTAACCAATAAAATTGGAGGACACCTAGGCCCCCTCCTACGCTCATTTTTCCACAAAGTCACCAGATCAAAATTCTGAGATAGCCATTTTATTTACCATAGTCGAAAAACCTAATAAATATGTCTTTGGGGACGACTTACTCTCCCGCAGTCCCCTTGGGAGAGATTGCAAGTAACAAACTTTGACCTGTGTTTACATATAGTAATGGTTACTGGGAAGTGTACGGACGTTTTCAGGGGGATTTTTTTGGTTTTGGAGGGAGAGTTGAGGGGGAGGGGTACATGGGAGGATCTTTCCATGGAAAAACTTCTCATGGGGGAAGAGACTTTCATTGAAGAGGGCACAGGACTTTTTAGTATTATTTAAAAAACTATAAAAAATAAGTATGAAAAGTTTTTTTCTACTGAAAGTGAGGAGCAGCATTAAAACTTAAAACGAGCAGAAATTACTGCTCATTTGAGGGGTTTACCTCCTCGTAACACCTCGCTCTTTACGCTAAGGTATTTTTAGTAATTACGACTATTTATTCTACGGCCTTTGTGATTCAAGGGTCATTCTTAAGGAATTGGGACAGAATTTAAGCTTTAATGTAAAGAGCGAGGTATTGACCAGGGGTGAACTCCCTCATATACGCAATAAAAACATACAAATATAGAAGTTCGTTACGTAAATTAATTCGTATATTACGTATATTTTTTTACTAATGAAAATGTTCGCAAAAAATTAAAAGTTCTATTTGCCTTTTTAAGTAATCAAAAAATTGGAGGGCAACTAAGCTTCTTCCCTCTCTTCTTTTTTCTCAAAATATTCCGATTAAAACTATGAGAAAGCCATTTAGCCAAAAAAAATT
>NW_027068300.1:0-4710 GCF_032884065.1 Artemia franciscana
ACTAAAACTTTTGACATAGGAAAAGAGCCTTTAATCACATTCTTTACCATGTGCAATCCTAAAATAATCTAATATCTTCATTTTTTCAACATACGTAGCTATTACCCTCGAAAACTAAAACTTTTGAAATAGGAAAAGAGCCTTTAATCACATTCTTTACCATGTGCAATCATAAAATTGTCTAATATCTTCATTTTTTCAGCATAAGTAGCTATTACCCTCGAAAACAAAACTTTTGACATAGGAAAAGAGCCTTTAATCACATTCTTTACCATGTGCAATCATAAAATTGTCTAATATCTTCATTTTTTCGACATACGTAGCTATTACCCTCGAAAACTAAAACTTTTGACATAGGAAAGGAGCCTTTAATCACATTCTTTACCATGTGCAATCATAAAATAGTCTAATATCTTCATTTTTTCCACAGACATAGCTATTACCCTCGAAAACTAAAACTTTTGAAATAGGAAAAGAGCCTTTAATCACATTTTTTACCATTTGCAATCATAAAATAGTCTAATATCTTCATTTTTTCAACATACTTAGCTATTACCCTCGAAAACTAAAACTTTTGACATAGGAAAAGAGCATTTAATCACATTCTTTACCATTTGCAATCATAAAATAGTCTAATATCTTCAATTTTTCAACATACGTAGCTATTACCCTCGAAAACTAAAACTTTTGACATAGGAAAAGAGCCTTTAATCACATTCTTTACCATTTGCAATCATAAAATAGTCTAATATCTTCATTTTTTCAACATACGTAGCTATTACCCTCGAAAACTAGAACTTTTGAAATAGGAAAAGAGCCTTTAATCACATTCTTTACCATACGCAATCATAAAATTGTCTAATATCTTCATTTTTTCCACAGATAAAGCTATTACCCTCGAAAACTAAAACTTTTGACATAGGAAAAGAGCATTTAATCACATTCTTTACCATTTGCAATCATAAAATAGTCTAATATCTTCAATTTTTCAACATACGTAGCTATTACCCTCGAAAACTAAAACTTTTGACATAGGAAAAGAGCCTTTAATCACATTCTTTACCATTTGCAATCATAAAATAGTCTAATATCTTCATTTTTTCAACATACGTACCTATTACCCTCGAAAACTAGAACTTTTGAAATAGGAAAAGAGCCTTTAATCACATTCTTTACCATACGCAATCATAAAATTGTCTAATATCTTCATTTTTTCCACAGATAAAGCTATTACCCTCGAAAACTAAAACTTTTGAAATAGGAAAAGAGCCTTTAATCACATTCTTTACCATGTGCAATCATAAAATAGTCTAATATCTTCATTTTTTCAACATACGTAGCTATTACCCTCGAAAACTAAAACTTTTGACATAGGAAAAGAGCCTTTAATCACATTCTTTACCATGTGCAATCATAAAATAGTCTAATATCTTCATTTTTTCAACATACGTAGCTATCACCCTCGAAAACTAAAACTTTTGAAATAGGAAAAGAGCCTTTAATCACATTCTTTACCATGTGCAATCATAAAATAGTCTAATATCTTCATTTTTTCAGCATACGTAGCTATTACCCTCGAAAACTAAAACTTTTGACATAGGAAAAGAGCCTTTAATCACATTCTTTACCATGTGCAATCATAAAATAGTCTAATATCTTCATTTTTTCAACATACGTAGCTATTACCCTCGAAAACTAAAACTTTTGACATAGGAAAAGAGCTTTTAATCACATTCTTTACCATTTGCAATCATAAAATAGTCTAATATCTTCATTTTTTCAACATACGTAGCTATTACCCTCGAAAACTAAGACTTTCGAAATAGGAAAAGAGCCTTTAATCACATTCTTTACCATGTGCAATCATAAAATTGTCTAATATCTTCATTTTTTCCACAGACAAAGCTATTACCCTCGAAAACTAAAACTTTTGACATAGGAAAAGAGCATTTAATCACATTCTTTACCATTTGCAATCATAAAATAGTCTAATATCTTCAATTTTTCAACATACGTAGCTATTACCCTCGAAAACTAAAACTTTTGACATAGGAAAAGAGCCTTTAATCACATTCTTTACCATTTGCAATCATAAAATAGTCTAATATCTTCATTTTTTCAACATACGTACCTATTACCCTCGAAAACTAAAACTTTTGACATAGGAAAAGAGCCTTTAATCACATTCTTTACCATGTGCAATCATAAAATTCTAATATCTTCATTTTTTCACATACGTAGCTATTACCCTCGAAAACTAAAACTTTTGAAATAGGAAAAGAGCCTTTAATCACATTCTTTACCATGTGCAATCATAAAATAGTCTAATATCTTCATTTTTTCAACATACGTAGCTATTACCCTCGAAAACTAAAACTTTTGACATAGGAAAAGAGCCTTTAATCACATTCTTTACCATGTGCAATCATAAAATAGTCTAATATCTTCATTTTTTCAACATACGTAGCTATTACCCTCGAAAACTAAAACTTTTGACATAGGAAAAGAGCCTTTAATCACATTCTTTACCATGTGCAATCATAAAATAGTCTAATATCTTCATTTTTTCAGCATACGTAGCTATTACCCTCGAAAACTAAAACTTTTGACATAGGAAAAGAGCCTTTAATCACATTCTTTACCATTTGCAATCATAAAATAGTCTAATATCTTCATTTTTTCAACATACGTAGCTATTACCCTCGAAAACTAAAACTTTTGACATAGGAAAAGAGCTTTAATCACATTCTTTACCATTTGCAATCATAAAATAGTCTAATATCTTCATTTTTTCAACATACGTAGCTATTACCCTCGAAAACTAAAACTTTTGACATAGGAAAAGAGCCTTTAATCACATTCTTTACCATGTGCAATCATAAAATAGTCTAATATCTTCATTTTTTCCACAGACATAGCTATTACCCTCGAAAACTAAAACTTTTGAAATAGGAAAAGAGCCTTTAATCACATTCTTTACCATTGCCAATCATAAAATAGTCTAATATCTTCATTTTTTCCACAGACTGCTATTACCCTCGAAAACTAAAACTTTTGAAATAGGAAAAGAGCATTTAATCACATTCTTTACCATGTGCAATCATAAAATAGTCTAATATCTTCATTTTTTCAACATACGTAGCTATTACCCTCGAAAACTAAAACTTTTGACATAGGAAAAGAGCCTTTAATCACATTCTTTACCATTTGCAATCATAAAATAGTCTAATATCTTCATTTTTTCAACATACGTAGCTATTACCCTCGAAAACTAAAACTTTTGAAATAGGAAAAGAGCCTTTAATCACATTCTTTACCATGTGCAATCATAAAATAGTCTAATATCTTCATTTTTTCCACAGTAAAGCTATTACCCTCGAAAACTAAAACTTTTGACATAGGAAAAGAGCCTTTAATCACATTCTTTACCATGTGCAATCATAAAATAGTCTAATATCTTCATTTTTTCAACATACGTAGCTATTACCCTCGAAAACTAAAACTTTTGACATAGGAAAAGAGCCTTTAATCACATTCTTTACCATGTGCAATCATAAAATAGTCTAATATCTTCATTTTTTCAACATACGTAGCTATTACCCTCGAAAACTAAAACTTTTGAAATAGGAAAAGAGCCTTTAATCACATTCTTTACCATGTGCAATCATAAAATAGTCTAATATCTTCATTTTTTCAGCATACTAGCTATTACCCTCGAAAACTAAAACTTTTGACATAGGAAAAGAGCCTTTAATCACATTCTTTACCATTTGCAATCATAAAATAGTCTAATATCTTCATTTTTTCAACATACGTAGCTATTACCCTCGAAAACTAAAACTTTTGACATAGGAAAAGAGCCTTTAATCACATTCTTTACCATTTGCAATCATAAAATAGTCTAATATCTTCATTTTTTCAACATACGTAGCTATTACCCTCGAAAACTAAAACTTTTGAAATAGGAAAAGAGCCTTTAATCACATTCTTTACCATGTGCAATCATAAAATAGTCTAATATCTTCATTTTTTCCACAGACAAGCTATTACCCTCGAAAACTAAAACTTTTGAATAGGAAAAGAGCCTTTAATCACATTCTTTACCATTTGCAATCATAAAATAGTCTAATATCTTCATTTTTCAACATACGTAGCTATTACCCTCGAAAACTAAAACTTTTGACATAGGAAAAGAGCCTTTAATCACATTCTTTACCATTTGCAATCATAAAATAGTCTAATATCTTCATTTTTCAACATACGTACTATTACCCTCGAAAACTAAAACTTTTGACATAGGAAAAGAGCCTTTAATCACATTCTTTACCATGCAATCATAAAATTGTCTAATATCTTCATTTTTTCAACATACGTAGCTATTACCCTCGAAAACTAAAACTTTTGAAATAGGAAAAGAGCCTTTAATCACATTCTTTACCATGTGCAATCATAAAATTGTCTAATATCTTCATTTTTTCAACATACGTAGCTATTACCCTCGAAAACTAAAACTTTTGACATAGGAAAAGAGCCTTTAATCACATTCTTTACCATGTGCAATCATAAAATAGTCTAATATCTTCATTTTTTCAACATACGTAGCTATCACCCTCGAAAACTAAAACTTTTGAAATAGGAAAAGAGCCTTTAATCACATTCTTTACCATGTGCAATCATAAAATAGTCTAATATCTTCATTTTTTCAGCATA
>NW_027068301.1:0-4700 GCF_032884065.1 Artemia franciscana
CCTTTAATCCTCTCGATTTTTTGTCTAGATGGAAAACTTTGTTTTCGAACGTCCAGTAAGAGTAGTTCAGTTCGATAACTGGGGTTGATTTTCTCGGTATTTTTGTTGCAGGATTGAGTTCCTACTGTTTCTTTGGACACAGAAAAATAATTGTCATTTCGTAGATTGATAAATATTTCTTTTTTTGTGCTTTCTATTAGAGCTTCACATGAGTTAGGAACATTTTGTTTTTGTGATTATTCAAAAAAAGAGCCAACATACACGATCATGTTCTTATGGGAATTGTTGGTTGGCCAACTAAGCTTTTAATGTGACGCATCTTTTAAATTCCTGGACGTTTGCTAGTGCATATTTTCTTCTGTCCTGATCAATGAGTAATTATTCTGCTTCTGGCACGAAGCTCATGAAGGATTTTGTTTCCTTCATCTTAACGGCAAAGGTAGATATTTTATATAAATTTGATATGAACTGTTGATTGATTAGTAGAATCTTTACTACTGCGAAAAGTTGTTCATTAATTTTTGTTATATTTGCCTTCAGTTTGGTGTAATATAAAAATGAGTTTGCTTCTTTTGGTTCTACTGGCAAATGGAAACCAAATGTTAAGTGGGTTTCTATTTCATTTAGAATGTTTTTCAAGCTTGTAGGGTCTGCCAAGTCTTATGATAGGGTTTCACCCGTTAAGGCAAACAGTGCGAACTCGAATTTACTGCCATCAGTAGACAGATTTAATAATGACATTGTCAATATATAAATTGAAAACATCTTCAAGATTGAATCAGATATTATGTCAATATATTAATTGAAAACATTGTCAAGCTTGAATCAAATATTACTCAATCTACTTCATTTTTCAAATAATTCATTGTGTTGACGGTTTTTGAATTTTTTTTTTTTGGGGGGGGGGGATCGTTTTATTTTGTTTTTTCGATAGTTGGCTATACTTGCTTGCATTTTTTGTACATTTAACGTAGTATTCATGACTGTATTTAGTTTTCTGATTTTCTCTTATCAAATCTGAATATTCTTCAGTTGACAAGCTGAATAGGGTAGACGGTAGCTCGCTGATAATGGGAACCACTTTTTCGGACAATTTCCATCTTCATCAATGCATTCTGTGTTACTATAGTCAGTATCAACGATAGTGACTTTCACACTGATTCGTATTCTTCCTATCGTTCTTGAGGGTGTCCTTACCCATCTAGTGGATTTTGTTGGTTGTCTTATTGTAATTAGGTACTTCTTGTGATCTGCATTTGGTTTTAGCATGTCAGGAATGGTTTTTGTTGTAGTATCTGATATTGAAGCATCCAATTCTATCGACTGAGGGTAAATATGTGGTATAGTTGTAGAGATGATAACTTCCATATCTATTAAGGTGGTACATTTAGTTTTGGCTGTAGAGTCTTCTTCTCATAGAAGGCAGAATTCCCTGAAGATAGCTGTGGTTGAATATTTCTTTGCGATACATTTTTTTTATGATACTGATAGTTTGCTAGTGATGATTCCTAGATTATTGTTGATGATAGCATTGAGATGTTGGGATATTGTGTTATTTTTCGCTACATCCGTTGTTGCGTTTATTTTCTTTTATAAAAATATCGGCATTTATATTTGTATATTGGTCTACTTACATAATTAGTAGAATTTGTTGTTGAAAAAATTTCTAAGATTATAAATAAGGCCAAAAACAGATCTGAAACCAAACTGTTTCATGTGCTGCAGACTGTTCATTACGAAAACAAATCAAGCCGACCCAGGTCACGTCTAACGTAAATATCACTCAAGATACATCAGAAACCATGCCAACTTAAATGCAACCAACTCAAATCGAATCAAATATTGTAAACCGGAGGAATAAAATACCAGAAATAAGGAAAAGGTACCGAAGGCACTAAAATAGATGCTAAATTTCAAATTTAGTTAAGGATTATTCCCTTTACTATGGTCAATTTGTTTTGTGCATGTAAGTTTTTGATTCTTAAAGAGAATTTTACATTTCATATATAATAAACAGAGATTGGGTGCCTGATAAAAAGGATTACGTTGATACTGTAATTATGTAGATAAGACCCCCATCTATGTTAAGTAGAAATTAATAAAGCTTAAGAACCTCTTATTTCCAGCTTTGAAGGTAGGTAGTTTAATTAACTTAAAGCTTTACAAAAAGAACAGGGGAAGAAAAATATTGAACCCTATTGATAGAATACCTAGGATCTCTATTTGCTTCGACTTTACCTCTGAGGGGAATAAAAGAGAGCTCATTGCAATCTTAAAATTAAAAAATAGACTGAGAGACACGATGATATAACAAGGGCTAGTACAAAAAGAGGGGGTAGAATATTTATTTCCAGAGATATTCATTTAATAAAAATCCCGAGAAGGGGGGTAGTCCGGCTAAAGAGAGAAGACTAAATGAAATCGAAGCCTTATAGGTCAATCTGGCATTAGTATTCATCCGGGCGAGGGAGTATGTCCCCTTTTGTTGTAGTAAAATTACTATAAAATATAGGATAGCTAGATAAGTGATATAATAAATTAATATCAAGAAAAATTTCCTTATATTAAATATTAATCAGGATAAATGTCTAACAGAGGAAAACATCATAACCAGTCTGAGAAGAGGTCCGATTTTCTGAAAAGTTATTAAAAGAGATAAAAGCTTTCATGACTTAGATTTATAAATACTTACTAGTCATATGTGAAACGGGGCTGCGCCAATCTTAATTAGTCGAGCAAAAGGGATCAAGAATGAAAATGATTGATTCAAAATACTCGCTATAAAGATGACTGAAGCTACTGACTGAATTAAGAAATACTTTAATTTATTTTTTCCTTCTCTCTTCAATCATAATAGGGATAAAGCTTAAAGAATTTATTTCCATTCTAAGTCACAGACCTAACCAGGAGTGGGAGGATACTATAAAAATGTAAGAAAAAAATAGGCATAACCACTTAATCATTTAAAGAGAGATTGCTCTATCATTGGGGTATGAGCCCAGTAGCTTATCTTAGCTTACTCTTCAACGCCCACACTAGAGAAGGACTCCCCCCCCCCCAAGGCTATGCTTCAGAATGAGGCATAGCGATGGAGGGAGTTCTTCTGGTAGGTCAACGTCAACAACACAACTCTATCCTATTGTAATAGTAAACAATATTTGGCTTACAGCAAACACTCGATTTTTTCTCAAACTAACAGAGATGTTGGTTGCCACAAACGATTAAGGCGATCAAATTGTCCCATTCCTCTCTGTCCAAACGGAACAAACTCATCAATTCGATAATTTTTGGAGGAAAATTGAGGGCAGTTGAACCTACGCTTTTACAGAATCGAAGCCAACACCCCGAAAGGGCAATTTTTCCAGGTATTATCAAGAACTGGTGCATTAATCGTGTAAAAGGGTGTCGCAAAATCCTCTAAACGTAACTTTTAAGCAGATTTTTAGTGATTTTAGGGGGGTTTTGAATCTAGAATTTAAACAAATTTACCTATACAGAACGTCATTGTTACGATACTAAATAGAGAGATTATTTCTTATTATTGTTACATTTAATGAGATATATACTTATCCGTAGTATTTTTTCCTAGTCCTAATACTTAGTGTTAGGACAAAAAATACTACAAATAAGTTTATAACTACATTAAACTTCAAACCCTCTTAGGAGGGTTGTATTAAATGAGATAATGATTTTATTTATCATGGAACACCAAATCTTCCAGGATAAATATAAATCAATATCTCTAGGTTATTCAAGAAACCCTCCTAAGAGGGTTTGGACGAAATTTAGTATTATATAATCGATATAAATAATGTACATTCACCGCTCTTTTATTATTCCAATAAAAGAGCGGTGAATGTACTATACATTCACCGCTCAGACGTATCTTAATTAGTTGTTCTGCAACACTCATCTATAGAAATAGATGAACAAGTAAAGAAGAGTGTTTGGACCGACAAGAGGCAATTTATTGAACAGAAAGCAGCTTTGGCGGAAGAAGCAGCAAAGAAGGGAGATTCGAAAACAGTCTATAGATTACCCAATGAGATGATTGGAGTCAAGCTTAACAGGACTAATCTAGTAAAGGATGAGAATGGAGTCCTTTTGCAGACCCTTTGATGATTGATGAGAGGTGGGTAACCGACTTTAAGAACCTACTAAATAGACCGAGAATAAATGACCAAGATATAATTCCTGACACTCCATTTATGAAGTGTCTCTACTCCCATAAGTAGAGATGTCTCTACTTATGGGACCGACTGGATTGGGTGCTTATATCCTAGTTATTGCCTTTTCTTATTCATTTTGTTTAATAATTTTGTTGGTTTATTTTCATATATTTTTACTCCTACTAGGCATTTGACGGTCACTTTAAGACTTACAGTTCCCCTCTGAATCTCTTTTATCATGTATACTTGAGTTAAGGAAACTACAAATGCTTTAGCCCATCTTGTACCTCTAGGAACACCAGTACCTCTGATACCTTTCAAAGTGGTGATTGAAATCATTAGAAATATCATTCGACCTATTACGCTTTCTGTCCGTTTTGCGGCCAATATAATTGCCGCCCATCTCCTACTAACTCTTTTAGGGGCTCAAGGTACCATAGAAAATGTTTATATTACTACAATTGTAGTCTTTTCACAGATTGCCTTATTGATACTAGAATTTTCTGTGGCAATTATTCAATCTTATGTTTT
>NW_027068302.1:0-4697 GCF_032884065.1 Artemia franciscana
AACATAAAATTGTCCATGGGAAAAGCAATCCGTATTCAGATCTATACCTGATTATTCTAATGATTGCCCTTTAGCTTTGTTGATGCTGATTGCTAATCAAACATTCCCTGTGTCCCCGTCGTCATTTATATATCCCCCTGTGCCCCCGGCACCCCCTATGTAGTTGTGTCCCTGTGTCCTGGTCGTCATTTATATTCCTAGTATTCCGGTCGTCATTTGTATCCCGGTGTCCCAGTCTGTACTTTCTCTTTGAGTGTCGAGGTCGTCATTTATATTCCCTGTGTCCCGGTGTCCCGGTCAACATTTTCGTCCCGGTTGTCATTTGTATCCCGATGTCCCGGTCTTTAACTTCGTCAGTCGACAAACATGACGTCAGTCGACAAACAAACATGACGTCACTCGACGGACACAAAGACAACTTATTTTTATATATATCTTTACTAGCTGTTGGGGTGGCGCTTCGTGCCACTCCAACACCTAGGTGGTGGGGGTGATTCGCGCCCCTTAAGCCCTCCCGCGCGCGTAAGTGGTTACGCGCCATTTTAGTTGTGTCCCTGTGTTCCACCTGTGAATATAAATATATATATATATATATATATATATATATATATATATATACTATATATATATATATATATATATATATATATATATATATATATATATACTAGCTGTTGGGGTGGCGCTTCGCGCCACCCCAACACCTAGTTGGTGGGGCACTTCGCGCCCCCCAAGCCCCCCGCGCGCGTAAGTCGTTACGCGCCATATTAGTTGCGTGCCATTGTAGTTGTGTCCCTGTGTCCTACCTGTGAATATAGATAGATTTATATATGTGTTTCAAACTACGTAAAAATTGCGAATATACAACATTCTTGGCTTTCCCATTGTCTGTCCATATACAAAGCCGTATGTACTAATAATGACGTCATATGCAAACGCTCTTTTTACAAACAAACAAACATGCATACACACAACTCGTTTTTATATAGATAGATAGATAGATAGATACAATACAAATTAACTACGTAAAACTTGTGAATATACAACAGCCTTCGCTGTCCCATTGTCTTTGCGTATAAATAGATTGTCAGGTTTACCGACCCTCAAAGATGCAACATACAATTGTACATTATTAAAGCAATCTGTATTAAGATCTATACCGCATTTTTCTAGTGATTGCCCTTGAGCTTTGTTGATGGTGGTTGCAAATGCTAATCGAATTGGGAATTGCAATCTTTTAAATTGAAAAAGCAGATCCGTTGGGATCATGGGAATGCGAGGAATAAGAACAGCCTCACCCTCATAAGGCCCTGTCAAGATTGTCGCCTCTATTAGGTTTTCCATTGTTTTTTTTACGGCAAGTCGCGTGCCATTGCAAAGCTTTGGTGGGTTGATATTTCTTAAAAGTATTATTGGTACGCCTATTTTTAGTTGTAGCACGTGTGGTGGAAACCCTGAAGGATCTATGGAATTTAAAAATTCAGATGGATAATTAACCGCTTCATTTGGTTCCAAAATACAAATTAACTGCGTAAAACTTGCGAATATACAACATTCTTTGCTGTCCAATTGTCGCTGCATATAAATAGATTGTCAGGTTTACCGACCCTCGAACATGCAACGTACAATTGTCCATGGGAAAAAACAATCAGTATTAAGATCAATACCACATTTTTCTAATGATTGACCTTGAGCTTTGTTAATGGTGATTGCAAATGCTAATCGAATTGGGAATTGCAATCTTTTAAATTGAAAAGGCAGATCCGTTGGAATCATGGGAATGCGAGGAATAAGAACAGCCTCACCCTCAAAAGGCCCTGTCAAGATTGTGATCTCTATTAGGTTTTCCATTGTTTTTTTTTTTACGGCAAGTCGAGTGCCATTGCAAAGCTTTGGTGGGTTTATACTTCTTAAAAGTATTATTGGTACGCCTATTTTTAGTTGTAGCACGTGTGGTGGAAACCCTGAAAGATCTATGGAATTTAAAAATTCAGATGGTAAATTAACCGCTTCATTTGGTTCCAAAACTGTGTCGACTGACTTGTAAAGGACTGCCTGGTCTTGAATCTTGGTCAAAACAATATTGTTGATTTCGTGGACGTCTATATTTTTGGGTGCAAGAATCGCTCTTTCACTTAGCCATTTATTATTTTTATAATTTTTTAGAATATTCGGAAATACTTTTTCAATCAATTCATTTTTGGACGTCACTAAATTACAGAAATCAGCAGGTAGTTGTATACGTCCTGAAATTGAGTCTACTGGGAGCTTTCCGTTTCCCATTGCCAGCAATTGATCTGAAAATGTTTGACCAGAGTCATAGTTTTGCAATCGGACACGCATATTTGTAGTTAATTTTAATGTTTTTACGTGTGCCCATAAATTAGAATTTTTCAGGCAAGCATTCATTTCGTCTGCAGGATTTGATCTAGGTATTATAGGTAATGTTTGCCTGAAATCTCCCGCAAGCAATATTAAGGTGCTGCCAAAGGGTTTCGACTTCCCTCTTAAATCTTTCAAGCATTGATCCAGAGCCTCGAGCGATTTTTTGTGTGCCATTGTGCACTCATCCCAAATAATAAGTTTGCATTGCTGCAATACTTTACCCATCCCAGATGATTTGGAAATATTGCACGTGGGAGTTTCTGTAGAATGCAAGTTCAGAGGCAATTTCAAAGCGGAATGAGCAGTTCTTCCACCAGGGAGCAATGTTGCGGCTATTCCGGACGACGCAATTGCCAACGCTATATCATTTTTTGATCGAATTGATGCCAGAATCAGTTTTATCACAAACGTTTTACCAGTACCTCCTGGCGCATCCAAAAAGAAAATTTCTCCAACGTTGTTATCGACAAAGTGCATTATCGTATCATAAATGTCTTTTTGTTCCGACGTTAACTTGGAAATGTTATTTTGTACATACGACAATAGATCACTCGTACTGTAACTTTGTTCACGATCCCATTCTACACATGTCGAAACAGCAGCGATACGGTTAGGTGAAGGCATTCCCAAATCCTGAAGAGGTTTGTTTGCCATACTTACGCACAAATCTTCTATAACAACTAAAGTGTAGTTATAAATTTCTGATGTAAAATCAAAAGTCATATCTGACGTCTCTAACTGTTTTCGATGAAGTATATCTTCGGACATTTTTGACTTATATTTTTCCCATAAATCTGTAGGAGCTGATGGAGAGCAAGTTGTTAAAATGATGCCAAACAATGCACGAATTTGACTTGGGGTTGACGTTTCGCACGCGTCATTGATGCAGTTATCCCAGTGTTGGTCATTCTCCAATAAATTCAGAGCTTGGCATGCACTACGGTAAGTGTCATGTATAGTACCATTTACAGTCCTCAAATACTCAAAGGATGTCGGACCGGGTACATTCACCAAAAGCAGGCGTAGAAAGAAGTATTCATGTTGATTGGGGTGAACAGTGTAGAGTCTTCCTATCGTGGTATCTTTGAAGATGGTAGGTTGGCCGTCGACTGACTTACCCTGTTTTCGACGTTCAAATACTTTATTTTTAGTATTCCACGTGTAATACGAAGGCACTTCAGTATACAGCAGTTTTTTTTGCAAAAGAATCATTTTTGCAAAGCGAAAAAAAAAGCTGTTAATGTTGTATCCGGTGGATTCAGGACTCTTTGTTGCACGTTGGTTTCCGTTTTGAACAGACGCACTAAATTATTATTTTCGTGGAAAAGATGTTGCAATTGGGAAACGATTGTCCTTTCAACGTTGGGAGAAATTTCGCAACGTGCATTCAATTCAGAATTTCTATCACTGATGAAGTACAATTGTAAAAATTTATGATTCTCGTCTGAGAATGGTAGAAGGGACCCTGCTTTATGATAAATTTGCCCTTTTACTTTGAAAGTAGACATAAATTGATCTGGATTTTCGATTTGGGCTCCAAACGACGTCATTTGGAAACATGAGTTGTATTGTCTGATTTTTGACAAAAAACGCTTAAATTCTGACGTAGTTCCAGTAAGGAAAGTCTTCAATGGCTCTGGTGGTGCAGCCAATAGAGGAAGTTTAACTTTTCCTGAGGCGCAACACATTCCCATTGTTTCACCATTGAATTTCAAGGCCTTGCAATAGGGACAAATTTTAGACATTGTCCCGATTTGAACATATCTACTCAAGCTATAATCATCGACTGGGTTGTACCTGAATGCCAGGCGATAACTTTCAGGTTGCTCTGATTCCTCGGCACGCTTTCTTTTTTTACTTTCTCTATCAGCAGCAAGCCTAATTTCTTGCTGTTCTTGTGATTCCTCGGCACGCTTTCTTTTGTTACTTTCTCTATCAGCAGCAAGCCTGATTTCTTGCTGTTCTTGTAATTCCTCGGCACGCCTTCTTTTTTCACATTCTCTTTTAGCAGCAAGTCTGCTTCCGCGTTGCTCTGGTAGTTCCTCGGCATGCTTTTTGTTCTTTCTTTCTCTATCAGCCTCAAGCCTGTTTCCCTGCTGTTCTTTTGATTCCTCGGCACGCCTTCTTTTTCACTTTCTCTTTTAGCAGCAAGTCTGCTTTCGCGTTGCTCTGGTAGTTCCTCGGCACGCTTTCTTTTCTGACTTTCTCTATCAGCAGCAAGTTTTTTGGCATTGACTCTTTGAGCATCTTCATAAGTCATTGTAAACTTAAACATTAATAGATTTCTACGTGAACATATGTCTTATATAATT
>NW_027068303.1:0-4695 GCF_032884065.1 Artemia franciscana
AGGAGTTTTATTTTTGTGGTTTTTCAGTTAAACCTATGCTGTCATAGGTTGCTTTTTTGTATTTCTGGTATTCCTTTATTTTAATTTGCCTTATGTTTATCGTTTATTTTCCTCATCGTTTATTTTCTTTCATGCTTCTGGTATTCTTAAAAACCTTTTTTGGTCATGACACCCTCCCCCAGAAAAAAAATCGAAAAGATAAAGAGAAATAAAAACATGATTGGTACCAACCCATTCCCTGAACATCCCTGAACATTTCAATTTGAATTATATTGTATTTTAGGTTGTATATGAAAAAGAAATAGTTGAACAGGAACGTTGTCAATCTTACTTTGTATATTTAGTTTCCTGGTCTTAATGCAGTAGCATGAATTCACGAAAATGTAGAGTGAGGGGTATAATGTATTTTCCAAGATCTAGGAGAAACAATTTCGTCGTTTTTTTCCCCATGAAAACA
This sequence comes from Artemia franciscana, assembly GCF_032884065.1. Taxonomy (NCBI): domain Eukaryota; kingdom Metazoa; phylum Arthropoda; class Branchiopoda; order Anostraca; family Artemiidae; genus Artemia; species Artemia franciscana. The sequence continues at coordinate 458 of NW_027068303.1, forward strand.
TCGAAAATACATGTTTGAATTACAATATGATTAAAATATATTTTTCAACAAACTCTACTTTTCAAAAAAATGGAAGGACATGTTTTAAAAATATTAGAATGATCTCTAATGGTATGCTTAGTCTTGTTCTAAAATGATTTTTATAAAGATACATGACCTTTTTAAAAGACTTTTTAAATTGAATTTTTAAATTACTTTTCAAAATGACTTTTATAAAGATACAAAGATACATGACCTTAAATAAAACACGACTTTTATTTTCAGCCAACTTTTGCTCATAGTTTATCAGATAGTGCAGAAACAAAATAATGAAACATAAAACCAAGCTAAGCCATTGATTTAACTGAAGCAGTTGTACATAAATGACGCAATTGAAGATATCCGTAAGGTGCACCGTAAACGGTCAGCTCCTAAAGTACTACAATTGCCCAAATTTCCGCGCTACATGGCGATTTTCGGTACCCTAATCAAAAAATTTCTTTAATAGCGCTAAAATAGAACTTTCATGCTACTTTAGTAACCCTGAGCACGTACTAAAGTGCTAAACATAATAAAATAGTTCTAAAATAGCTACTTATATATTTATACTTATATACTACTTACGAAATATTTCGTGCTACTGGTGGCAACCCTGTCCGTAAATGCCTTTATGAGAGTATGCCTCCAGTAATGCCTACCAGGTATGCCTACCCAATTCATCAGATGAAACTGAGGAAGATGAGATTAAATTGGCTGAACAAGTAATAAACTGAAACATTGAAGTAGGCTTTTATGTGAAGTGTAAATTAACAAAACTTCGACGTAAAATCTATGAAAGAAAATACCCAATTAATCAGATGATCAAAATAAGTAAATACCCAATTAATCAGATGAAACTGAGGAATATGAAATTAATTTTGGCTGAACAAGTAATAAACTGAAACATTACAGTAGGCTTTTATGTGAAATGTAAATTAACAAAACTTCGACGTAAAATCTATGAAATAAAATACCCAATTAATCAGATGATCAAAATAAATAAATACTCAATTAATCAGATGAAACTGAGGAATATGAAATTAATTTTGGCTGAACAAGTAATAAACTGAAACATTGAAGTAGGCTTTTATGTGAAGTGTAAATAAACAAAACTTCGACGTAAAATCTATGAAAGAAAATACCCAATTAATCAGATGATTAAAATAAGTACGTACCCAATTGATCAGATGAAACTGAGGAATGATGGATAAGAATAATCCAATTAATTTAAAACATGCTTTGTCAAATAATAAAAGATATTTAGATGATATTTTGGTCTTAAATTGTAAGGATTTCATTGATATTTCTAAAAATATATATCAATCAGAGCTTATTCTTGAGCCTAGTCATGGCGCTGGTCATGAAGATCATTTCTTAGATTTAAATATTAATATTTGTGATAATAATAAATTAAGTTTTAAAATGTATAATAAAACGGATGATTTTGATTTTGAAGTGATTAGTTTCCCATTCCCTGAAAGTAATATACACTCAAATATCACATATTCAGCGTTTTTCTCACAGTTACTTCGTTATGCAAGGATTTGTAGTAATGATATTGATTTTAAAAATAGATGTAAAATCTTAAGCCAAAAATTGATATCAAGAGGTTTTTCTGCAAATAAATTAACTTGGCAATTTAAAAAATTTAGTTTTCATTATAACAAACTTTTAAATAAATATCAAAAGAATTATCTAGAAATACTTAAAGAAATTTTTAACTAATTTCGAAGGTTCGAGAAATGTTGTCACAGCGCCATTTATTTTGAATTGTGTTTCTAATTTAGCGGATTCTTTTAAAAAATTAGCCACATGGTAAAGATGAATTCTATAATTATTTAGTTCATTCAGGTTTTTTGCAATGTGTTAATATTTGTGATTTGGTAAAATTTATAATATTTAGTTTACCTATTGTTGCTAAAGGGAGGGATATATTAACAAGATACGTTTGTTTTGGTTTTACTTGGTTGTTTTACATTTGCTGTTTTTTTTTTTTTTTTCATAGGCATGTATTTTGGGGGTGATACCTGACCCAGGGATGCCATGGATATTCTGTGGTAGCCAAAACACTGTGCTGGGTAGAGAATTTAGAGTGGCGAAACCCTATATAGGCCAGTGTATTCTCCTGATGAGCCCTTATGTTGGGTGTTACCTCTGAATTATTTGTCTATATTATCATTTTTTCTATTGTTCGGTAAATGACGACTTATACTTATTGACGACATGACTGCCTGTCCATGGATTATTCTTTATGGTTGATTGTGTGTGGCTATACTGTTTGACCTATGTGATTGTATGGATGAGTAGGGTAAAGGCCTCATTCAAGTGCTGGTCTATATTAGTCACTAATTTAGGAAAACAGTCTTCCTTTTCTCCTTCTGTCTCTCTTTTTTTTTTTTTTTTTTTTTTTTTTTTTTTTTTTTTTTGTGTTTGTGCTGTAGCATTGGTGATTTATCTTTTCATGATAGATTACAGGACATGATTTAATGCTTGTTATTAATTTTTCAGCATCTATTTCTTCTGTTTTTTTTCAAATATGGACTTACTATACGATTTTTTTAAGTTGAAGCGTGGCGAAGCGATTTTTTTCGCTTTAAGAGGCCTTTTTGTGGCTCGACGAAACAATTCTCACTTGGCAAAGCAACACTTTGCTCTGTCAGAACTAAGTTTGAAACTTAATAAGACATCACAATATCAGTAGCACCAAAACATACAAACATTCTGGTTGCTATGCCACCTAGGCAAAAATAAAAAGTACTTGCAATAATGAAATACAAAGCATGAATGTCTTAAACATTAAATAATGGCCCAAGACCTGACAGAAAAAGGATCAGATGGTCATAATACACCGAATAACATCTAGCTAAACTTCATTTATATTTCTCTCTTTCTCTTCTTCGATATTCTTTTTCAATTCTCTCTCCCTTCTCTCTTGTTTTGCCTGTGCACTGATTAGTTGAATATAGGTTTGTACAAAAGCGAAATAGACATTTTTTTTCAAATGAGCTACATCATTATCTTTTGTAAAAAAGAAGTAAAAAAGAAATAAAATGGAAGTTAATTTTTTTTAATACGTACAAAAACGAATAAAAATCTCTTTTTTGATGTAGTTTTTAAAAATGGTGTATGGTCAAAAATAAATACCCCCCCCCCAACTATTTATCTGTCGTGCTCTTTGCAAAAGATGCATGCCAATTAACATGAAATTTTCAGCAATGAGCTGTTTTACATTTTATTTTTGTTGTTTGATTCGTTAATTTCAGTTTCTTTTATTAATTGCACAGTTTAAATTAGTACCAGTTAGCGGCTTTCCGTTACTCTGTATGTGTAAATAAGTTGTTAGAAGCATAGTAATAGAACTAAATGAGATAGACCTCATTCGTTAAGTATGTATCTTCATTGTGGGTAACCTATATGAGTTGGGCGTATTTTGTCAAAATGAAGTCATCATTGCGACGGTACGTGAAGTACGTTTATTTTGCTAATTATCTATTGCCCTTTTTTGGATGTTTCTTTGTATCATTAGTAATTTGAAATAATTTATAAATGAGATTCTGCGTTTTACTAAGCAATTAGGTGATCTCCTAAACTTTCATTGTATGAAAAAAAAAAAAAAAAAAAAAAAAAAAAAAAAAAAAAAAAAAAAAAAATGAACTGAAAATCGGAAATACTGATTTTCACTGATGGTATGCTAGATTTATTTTTTCAGATTTCATCAAAACGACATTCAGCTAATTTTGGTAAATAATTGATAGGTTTAAATAATAATTAATGATAATAATAATTTATTTGTTACCCGCTTGTTTTGACAAATTAAGCGGAGTAAAAACATTAAGGAAAGAAAAACAAAATAACACAAACAATACAATTAATACAGTCTAATCAAAGGGTGGTAAGGGCCCAAGCGTTGACAGGCCTCAGCACCTAATCTAGCATAGAGTTTTTTATAAACAAAAATAATATCAGTGGCACAAAACTTTCTGATAATCTTCTGATTTCTATAAGAACGCTTCAGATACAATAAATATTTACAATAACGAAAATACAGAACTCGTATACCCTGCAGATCTTGATTATTAAACAACGGGCGCAAACCGGAAAGAAACAATATAGAATGATCGCAATATGTAGAATAAAGTCTGGATAAAGCCTTTCGTGAAAATCTGCCTCGGTTCGGGACAATTTTCGCGTACCCTTTTTTAAGTTTACTTTTAATATCA
>NW_027068304.1:0-4694 GCF_032884065.1 Artemia franciscana
ATGGTAAAGAATGTGATTAAAGCTCTTTTCCTATTTCAAAGTTTTAGTTTTCGAGGGTAATAGCTACGTATGTTGAAAAAATGAAGATATTAGACTATTTTATGATTGCAAATGGTAAAGAATGTGATTAAAGGCTCTTTTCCTATGTCAAAAGTTTTAGTTTTCGAGGGTAATAGCTACGTATGTTGAAAAAATGAAGATATTAGACTATTTTATGATTGCAAATGGTAAAGAATGTGATTAAAGGCTCTTTTCCTATTTCAAAAGTTTTAGTTTTCGAGGGTAATAGCTACGTATGTTGAAAAAATGAAGATATTAGACTATTTTATGATTGCAATGGTAAAGAATGTGATTAAAGGCTCTTTTCCTATGTCAAAAGTTTTAGTTTTCGAGGGTAATAGCTACGTATGTTGAAAAAATGAAGATATTAGACTATTTTATGATTGCAAATGGTAAAGAATGTGATTAAAGGCTCTTTTCCTATTTCAAAAGTTTTAGTTTTCGAGGGTAATAGCTACGTATGTTGAAAAAATGAAGATATTAGACTATTTTATGATTGCACATGGTAAAGAATGTGATTAAAGGCTCTTTTCCTATTTCAAAAGTTTTAGTTTTCGAGGGTAATAGCTACGTATGTTGAAAAAATGAAGATATTAGACTATTTTATGATTGCAAATGGTAAAGAATGTGATTAAAGGCTCTTTTCCTATTTCAAAAGTTTTAGTTTTCGAGGGTAATAGCTACGTATGTTGAAAAAAATGAAGATATTAGACTATTTTATGATTGCAAATGGTAAAGAATGTGATTAAAGGCTCTTTTCCTATGTCAAAAATTTTAGTTTTCGAGGGTAATAGCTACGTATGTTGAAAAAATGAAGATATTAGACTATTTTATGATTGCAATGGTAAAGAATGTGATTAAAGGCTCTTTTCCTATGTCAAAAGTTTTAGTTTTCGAGGGTAATAGCTGCGTATGTTGAAAAAATGAAGATATTAGACTATTTTATGATTGCAAATGGTAAAGAATGTGATTAAAGGCTCTTTTCCTATTTCAAAAGTTTAGTTTTCGAGGGTAATAGCTACGTATGTGGAAAAAATGAAGATATTAGACTATTTTATGATTGCACATGGTAAAGAATGTGATTAAAGGCTCTTTTCCTATTTCAAAAGTTTTAGTTTTCGAGGGTAATAGCTACGTATGTTGAAAAAATGAAGATATTAGACTATTTTATGATTGCACATTGTAAAGAATGTGATTAAAGGCTCTTTTCCTATTTCAAAAGTTTTAGTTTTCGAGGGTAATAGCTACGTATGTTGAAAAAATGAAGCTATTAGACAATTTTATGATTGCACAGGTAAAGAATGTGATTAAAGGCTCTTTTCCTATTTCAAAAGTTTTAGTTTTCGAGGGTAATAGCTACGTATGTTGAAAAAATGAAGATATTAGACTATTTTATGATTGCAAATGGTAAAGAATGTGATTAAAGGCTCTTTTCCTATTTCAAAAGTTTTAGTTTTCGAAGGGAAATAGCTACGTATGTTGAAAAAATGAAGATATTAGACTATTTTATGATTGCAAATGGTAAAGAGTGTGATTAAAGGCTCTTTTCCTATGTCAAAAGTTTTAGTTTTCGAGGGTAATAGCTACGTATGTTGAAAAAATGAAGATATTAGACTATTTTATGATTGCAAATGGTAAAGAATGTGATTAAAGGCTCTTTTCCTATTTCAAAAGTTTTAGTTTTCGAGGGTAATAGCTACGTATGTTGAAAAAATGAAGATATTAGACTATTTTATGATTGCAAATGGTAAAGAATGTGATTAAAGGCTCTTTTCCTATTTCAAAAGTTTTAGTTTTCGAGGGTAATAGCTACGTATGTTGAAAAAATGAAGATATTAGACTATTTTATGATTGCACATGGTAAAGAATGTGATTAAAGGCTCTTTTCCTATGTCAAAAGTTTTAGTTTTCGAGGGTAATAGCTACGTATGTTGAAAAAATGAAGATATTAGACTATTTTATGATTGCAAATGGTAAAGAATGTGATTAAAGGCTCTTTTCCTATTTCAAAAGTTTTAGTTTTTGAGGGTAATAGCTACGTATGTTGAAAAAATGAAGATATTAGACTATTTTATGATTGCACATGGTAAAGAATGTGATTAAAGGCTCTTTTCCTATTTCAAAAGTTTTAGTTTTCGAGGGTAATAGCTACGTATGTTGAAAAAATGAAGATATTAGACTATTTATGATTGCAAATGGTAAAGAATGTGATTAAAGGCTCTTTTCCTATTTCAAAAGTTTTAGTTTTCGAGGGTAATAGCTACGTATGTTGAAAAAATGAAGATATTAGACTATTTTATGATTGCAAATGGTAAAGAATGTGATTAAAGGCTCTTTTCCTATTTCAAAAGTTTTAGTTTTCGAGGGTAATAGCTACGTATGTTGAAAAAATGAAGATATTAGACTATTTTATGATTGCAAATGGTAAAGAATGTGATTAAAGGCTCTTTTCCTATGTCAAAAGTTTTAGTTTTCGAGGGTAATAGCTACGTATGTTGAAAAAATGAAGATATTAGACTATTTTATGATTGCAAATGGTAAAGAATGTGATTAAAGGCTCTTTTCCTATTTCAAAAGTTTTAGTTTTCGAGGGTAATAGCTACGTATGTTGAAAAAATGAAGATATTAGACTATTTTATGATTGCAAATGGTAAAGAATGTGATTAAAGGCTCTTTTCCTATTTCAAAAGTTTTAGTTTTTGAGGGTAATAGCTACGTATGTTGAAAAAATGAAGATATTAGACTATTTTATGATTGCAAATGGTAAAGAATGTGATTAAAGGCTCTTTTCCTATTTCAAAAGTTTTAGTTTTCGAGGGTAATAGCTACGTATGTTGAAAAAATGAAGATATTAGACTATTTTATGATTGCAAATGGTAAAGAATGTGATTAAAGGCTCTTTTCCTATTTCAAAAGTTTTAGTTTTCGAGGGTAATAGCTACGTATGTTGAAAAAATGAAGATATTAGACTATTTTATGATTGCAAATGGTAAAGAATGTGATTAAAGGCTCTTTTCCTATGTCAAAAGTTTTAGTTTTCGAGGGTAATAGCTACGTATGTTGAAAAAATGAAGATATTAGACTATTTTATATTACAAATGGTAAAGAATGTGATTAAAGGCTCTTTTTCTATGTCAAAAGTTTTAGTTTTCGAGGGTAATAGCTACGTATGTTGAAAAAATGAAGATATTAGACTATTTTATGATTGCACAATGGTAAAGAATGTGATTAAAGGCTCTTTTCCTATTTCAAAAGTCTTAGTTTTCGAGGGTAATAGCTACGTATGTTGGAAAAAATGAAGATATTAGACTATTTTATGATTGCACATGGTAAAGAATGTGATTAAAGGCTCTTTTCCTATTTCAAAAGTTTTAGTTTTCGAGGGTAATAGCTACGTATGTTGAAAAAATGAAGATATTAGACTATTTTATGATTGCACATGGTAAAGAATGTGATTAAAGGCTCTTTTCCTATTTCAAAAGTTTTAGTTTTCGAGGGTAATAGCTACGTATGTTGAAAAAATGAAGATATTAGACTATTTTATGATTGCAAATGGTAAAGAATGTGATTAAAGGCTCTTTTCCTATTTCAAAAGTTTTAGTTTTCGAGGGTAATAGCTACGTATGTTGAAAAAATGAAGATATTAGACTATTTTATGATTGCAAATGGTAAAGAATGTGATTAAAGGCTCTTTTCCTATTTCAAAAGTTTTAGTTTTCGAGGGTAATAGCTACGTATGTTGAAAAAATGAAGATATTAGACTATTTTATGATTGCAAATGGTAAAGAATGTGATTAAAGGCTCTTTTCCTATTTCAAAAGTTTTAGTTTTCGAGGGTAATAGCTACGTATGTTGAAAAAATGAAGATATTAGACTATTTTATGATTGCAAATGGTAAAGAATGTGATTAAAGGCTCTTTTCCTATTTCAAAAGTTTTAGTTTTCGAGGGTAATAGCTACGTATGTTGAAAAAATGAAGATATTAGACTATTTTATGATTGCAAATGGTAAAGAATGTGATTAAAGGCTCTTTTCCTATTTCAAAAGTTTTAGTTTTCGAGGGTAATAGCTACGTATGTTGAAAAAATGAAGATATTAGACTATTTTATGATTGCACATGGTAAAGAATGTGATTAAAGGCTCTTTTCCTATTTCAAAAGTTTTAGTTTTCGAGGGTAATAGCTACGTATGTTGAAAAAATGAAGATATTAGACTATTTTATGATTGCAAATGGTAAAGAATGTGATTAAAGGCTCTTTTCCTATTTCAAAAGTTTTAGTTTTCGAGGGTAATAGCTACGTATGTTGAAAAAATGAAGATATTAGACTATTTTATGATTGCACATGGTAAAGAATGTGATTAAAGGCTCTTTTCCTATTTCAAAAGTTTTAGTTTTCGAGGGTAATAGCTACGTATGTTGAAAAAATGAAGATATTAGACTATTTTATGATTGCAAATGGTAAAGAATGTGATTAAAGGCTCTTTTCCTATTTCAAAAGTTTTAGTTTTCGAGGGTAATAGCTACGTATATTGAAAAAAATGAAGATATTAGACTATTTTATGATTGCAAATGGTAAAGAATGTGATTAAAGGCTCTTTTCCTATGTCAAAAATTTTAGTTTTCGAGGGTAATA
>NW_027068305.1:0-4691 GCF_032884065.1 Artemia franciscana
AGTGAATATAATTTCCTGAATGAAAAAGAAATAATTCAAAAAGAAAATAAAGATAAGTTGTTTTTATAATGATATTCATACTATAGCTATATAGGTCAAACTGGTTGTAGTTTGGTCATATCCTTATGTTTTGGATTCACATATTAACCCATAAATGTAGGACTACCTCTATGTTCAATACTATGCAGACTGTTCTATGTTCAAAGCTTATAATCAAGTAAAAATGTGAACCTAGTTAACTGCAAAATTGAAAAATATTCTATGCTTCCTGTTTTGCCAAATTTGCTCAGGTTAGTCTTTTCTCTGATATTTAAGGTGCTTTTACTTCCTAAGATCTACAAGTTGAAGATTATATTATCTTGTTTTAAACTTGCAAAACATGATAAGAATACACCCTCTACATCTGCAGATAGGACAGAAATGAAATCATTGAAGAATAAGAAGGTAGATATACAGTGAACATAATCTCCTTAATGAAAAAGAAATGAAGATTCATGCTTTTTATAATAATATTCAGACTATAACTAGATAGGTCAAACTGGTTGTAGTTTAGTCATGTCCTTATGTTTTGGATTCACATATTAACAAACAAATGTAGGACTACCTCTATGTTCAATACTATGCTGACTACTCACTATTTTCACTTTTCTAAATATTTCTTTTAACCAGCTCCAGAAAAAGAATTGACATAAATGTGCTAAGAATTATCACTGAAATCAGTTACATTTCACACAACACCAGCATTAGTTGTGGGACATTTACCTCTGCATTAGCAAGCTGTACAAAATATCTGCTGAAAATGGAATTAAGTGAATTTAAACAAAATATGTATATTTTTCTCACAATTTAAACATTTTGTGTGTACATATAAGCAGTACCAACACATTCTCTCTTTCAGTTTTACCATTAAGCAATAGGATACCAAGCTTTGCTTATGAATAGAACCAAATACATAAAAACAATATTCAGTGTAACTCCCTCCAAACAGAAATGTGTACCCCCAATACAGTGATTTATGCAAGAAAAATTTATGTGTAAATTTTATAGAATTCTCTTTTTTTAATAAAGATACAAAGGCGAAGATGATTTTCAAACCCTAGGAGTCGATTTTCCCTTGTAATCAGCACCCCTGGCAATTTTTAATTAATTTATGGTTTCTGCCTCAATGATGCCAAGAATTGTTCAGATTTTCTTTGTTAAACAATGTTCAACAGCCAACTTAATAATTCTAATTTTAACTTCTTTGAATACTATTAAATTTGAAATACAGTTGCTATTTAAATGTGGGAATGTGTCACTAAACAATGTTAAACAATCACTAGAAATACTTTGACTTATCCTAAATCTTTACTTTGACAGCACTATTGTACTGCCTACAATTTTTGTTTTCTCTCCATGCAGCCTGCTGATATCAATACTATTTATTATAACAAATCAGGAAACCCACAAACATATAAATTTAATAAAAAAAAAATCATAAATAATATGTCAATAAATCATATATATATATATTAAAGTATAGTATAACAAGTTAAATCTTGCAGAGTCAGAATCAATTCAAAACTATTAGCAAATGAATAGTTCAATACCCAGGGCTATTAGAATAGAGCTTGGTTCAATTATGAGATTAGCATTCTGTCCTGGGTGTAGGGATTGGTGGAAGTGGAGGGGGGATATGTACTGCAGAATTAGTTGTGAATCTAGCTGAAAAAAAAACTGACTGTATAAAACATACTCCTTTGCCTACCCAAAAGCTCATTTATACTATACAAATGCTGTCTACAGCACCTCTTTGCTGACAATTTTAGTACTGTATGTTTATTTTTTATAATGTTTTTAAAATTCATCAAGTGGTTGTTTTCAACAAAATAATACTATGTTTTCTCAGTTGTTTTTGACAAAAATAATACTGCATTTTCTTAGTGCCAAAATTATTTATAATAAGGTTAGGGTAAAATTCTAATCCATTGACTTTTTGCTATCTTGGAAAGTTGTTGGGCCCCCACCCCAAACTCCCCCCCCCCCAATGTCACCAGATCCAGTCGGGATTTAAAATAAGAGCTTTGAGACACAATATCCTTCTAAATATCAAACTTCATTAAGATCTGATCACCCATTTGTAAGTTACAAATACATCTTTCTAATTTTTTCAAATTAATATAACATAATAACCTTACCCAATTGTAGAAACGAATCATAATTTTGAGTGAGAAGCCCCTTAAAAGTTCAAAGTCTTATCTGTATTACCCCTGCCAAAAGCCCTTTAAAGATAAGAGTTTCAAACAGTGGATGTGTTTAAATACCTAAATTCCAGTCTTAACTATACCATAAAAGGTGATAATTGTTTTTCAATGCAGGTGAAGTAATTATGAGTAATTATGGAATATAGTAGCTTAAAAAACAGTGAAAAGTTGAATTTTTCTAAGGTAAGCAAGGATTTACACTTTTAATAGTAATATAGGATCAAATTTGACCAAAATATAAGCTGCAATGCACAAAAAACTATGTTATATAGAGGAGGGGGAAGGGGTATAGTTAGGGATCTCAAAATAACTTCCCGGGATATACTTTAGCCTGTAGACACATCCCTGAAAGTTTCAATTCTCTAGCCCAACAACTTTCCAAGATAGCAAAAAGTCAATGGATTAGAATTTTACCAAGCATCCAGTGGTATGTTCACTTTATTGGTAGGCTAAGTCAATTCTATGAACTGCAAACAAAATTACCCCTTTTGAAGCCTAATTTAGGGCTCAAAATGTCAATTCTCCCAGAAGCAAGTATTGACTTATGAAATAGCATAAATAAAGCATCAATTGATGCATTCACTTCAGCAAAATTATCACTCATTTCAGCAAAATTATGTTGAAACTGCAAATTTACTGATTATTTTTACTAGCCTAGGCCTAATTTGGAATCTTAAAGGACTTTGTACTATGCACGTGTTTTGTTCTTAGATTAGCTAAGTCAATGGTGAGATTAAAGAAGGCTACATTATCAACAGCAATTCAGGACCAGGCATTTTCTACCTTACCTGACATCTGAAATTCAGATGTTACATGGAAATTTGTTTCATAGTAAGGACCCCAGGCTTCCAGCAGGTAAGACTCCAGATTCAGACCATTAATCCCCACCTCTACCCAAAGGATTTGTTGAAAAAAGACTGGGGCCCTTGTACCAAAGGACATAGGATCACAGGCCCAGCATTTCACCCACTTGGCTAGGATAATGCTCAATATCAAAACGAATTTGTACCTTATTTTCACGAATTGTCCTGACTGTAAATGTTCTCTGGCTGTTTGAGAGGGCCTCTTTTCTCATTTCTGTATTTCTGTAATAGTACCAGGATTTAACGTAAAAGTATTCTATTTGAAAAGGTTCGTCTTGTTTATATCTAATTTTATAGGTAGCGCTCTAGTTTGAAATTAAGTAAATACGGCCGTTTTTGTGTGACCCTGGGCTCCCACTGATGCGATTTCCCGCAAAAACGGCCGTTCTTGTGGGAAATATAATCAAAAATATATTTATTATCTTTTATGTTCATTACCCTGGAATCTATTCTCCAGTTGCTAAGGATTAAAAAACTGGATCAAAACGTTTCAATGACTGCATTGAAATATTTGTACTGAGCCGTAGGTCAGTAAACTAGCTTTGAAAGTTTGTGTACTAATATCTTTCCAGTTCGTTAAATTTTTATTGTTCATGAAAAATCATTTATATTAATCACAGTGTCTCTCCACACAGCACGTGATTGATTTTTTGGGAGGCTACTGTTCTGGTATAACGAAGTGCTACACCAAGAAATTATGTCTAACTTGGACAACAAAGAAATGGGGCTACAAGTAGGACTTCTAAAACATTTTCTTCGTACTTTCTCTATTCAAAATTGTTCCAAGCAATAGCTGTTTTTTACCAAAAATTTATTGAAGTTTTTTTTACATTTGTAAATAAGAAAAAAATGATTAATCTTGATTCCCGGGAATACGGCAATTTTGTTCAGCGCACTTTCGTTAATTTCAGCTATTTACCGCCAAATTTCCGTGGAAATGATAAAAACGACAGTTCCTCACTGCCTGACTTTCTAGACAGCCTTGCTTTGACAATTTGGACGACTGTCAAAATACCTTTTGATTGCGCTCTTGTAAAGTGCCCTTGAGAGGCTCTTAAAGAAAGGGGACACATCGCTTCCAGGCAACTGGCACGGGATCTGCCCGCTCTCTATACCCAGTAAATCACTCTCCTAGACTATAATTAGCTCACATATCAAAAGACAGCTCTTTGACGAGCACCATGGAATCAGACTGAACCATTTTTGTGTGGACCTGATATTTACTTTACGGCTACTGACGGAAGAAAACAAAGAGTTGCGATACACGATCTATATGAAATCCATTAATTTTGAGCTGGCATTTGGCTCAGTGGACCACCAGAGTCTGTGGAAGATCTTAATGTACTATGAAATCCCCAAAAAGATATTTTCGTTGATGATTGGTCCTTATGAAGAGAATGAGAGCTGTGTATAGACGCCAAGTGGCAAATTGTGTTTTTCTCGGCATCTTGTCAGGAGTTAAATAGGAATATATCTTTCCACCCCTGCTCTTCGTAATTAAAATTGACCACATAATGCAAAGCACCAGCATAGACAGAATCCATCTGAGTCGTGAAATACTTTTGAGCGATGTAAACTTTGCTGA
>NW_027068306.1:0-4683 GCF_032884065.1 Artemia franciscana
ACTAGCTGTTGGGGTGGCGCTTCGCGCCACCCAACACCTAGTTGGTGGGGCGCTTCGCGCCCCCTCCAAGCCCCCCGCGCGCGTAAGTCGTTACGCGCCATATTAGTTACGCGCCATTGTAGTTGTGTCCCTGTGTCCCACCTGTGAATAGAGATAGATATAAATATATGTTTTTAACTACGTAGTGTCCCGGTCGTCATTTGTGTCCCGGTGTCCCAGTTGTAATTTCTCTTTGAGCGTCCCGGTCGTCATTTATATTCCCTGTGTCCCGGTGTCCCGGTCGTCATTTGTGTCCCGGTGTCTATATATCCGGCCTGTGCCCCCGGCGTCCCGTTGTAGTTGTGTCCCTGTGTCCCGGTCGTCATTTATATTCCCTGTGTCCCGGTCGTGATTTGTGTCCGGGTGTCCCGGTCTGTAATTTTTCTTTGAGGTTCCCGGTCGTCACTTATATTCCCTCTGTCTCGGTCGTCATTTGTGTCCCGGTCTGTAATTTCTCTTTGAGTGTTTTTTCTTTTTAGTTTTTTTTTAGTTTTTTACCTTTTTTCTTTTTTCAGTTTTCTTTTTCTTCTTTATTTTTCAGCGTCACTATGAAGTACATATCGACGAACCTTTGTTTTTTTAACGTAAATCTGGTAGGCATTGATGACCTTATCCAAGTCAAAATCCCAAACCCAATCATCATCGCTATCATTTTCAGTTTTGATGTTTTGACTCTCGCTGTCCAGGTGGATTTTCATATAACTGCGCGGTTTTGCGTTCTTTAGCTGCAAGCCTGTTTTCTTGCTGTTCTTGTGATTCCCCGGCACGCTTTCTTTTCTTACTTTCTCTATCAGCTGCAAGCCTGTTTTCTTGCTGTTCTTGTGATTCCTCGGAACGCTTTCCTTTCTTACTTTCTCTATCAGCAGCAAGTTTTTTGGCATAAACTCTTTGAGCAGCTTCCTCGGCTGTTGCCATTGTAGGTTCTTCAGTAATTTTACAATTAAAAATTTTTCCGTGAACAAATGTCTTAAATACCGTTAATGACGTCACCGTCATAGCAAAAATGACGACAACTAATTTCATGACGTCAGCCGACACAGAAACATGACGACACCTGATCCACAGACAGACAGACAGACAACTTATTTATATATATATACTAGCTGTTGGGGTGGCGCTTCGCGCCACCCCAACACCTAGTTGGTGGGGGCGCTTCGCGCCCCCCCAAGCCCCCCCGCGCGCGTAAGTCGTTACGCGCCATAATAGTTACGCGCCATTGTAGTTGTGTCCCTATGTCCCACCTGTGAATATAGATATATATATATATATGGTTTTAACTACGTAAAACTTGCGAATATACAACATTCTTTGCTGTCCCATTGTCTTTGCATATAAATAGATTGTCAGGTTATCCCCCTGTTTCCCCCGGTGTCCCCGTTGTAGTTGTGTCCCTGTGTCCCGGTCGTCATTTATATTCCCTGTGTCCCGGGTCCCGGTCATCATTTGTATCCCGGTGTCCCGGTCTGTATATACATTCGTTTTTTAGTTTTGTTTTTCTCCTTTATTTTTTTCCTTTTTTTTTCTTTTTTAGCTTATTTAGATTTTTAGATTTTTTAGTTTTTTTTATTAGTTTTTAGTTTTTATTTCTTTTTAGTTTTTTTGTCCCGGTCGTCATTTATATCCCCCTGTTTCCCCCGGTGTCCCCGTTGTAGTTGTGTCCCTGTGTCCCGGTCGTTATTTATATTCCCTGTGTCCCGGTCGTCATTTGTATCCCGGTGTACCGGTCTGTATATACATTCGTTTTTTAGTTTTGTTTTTCTCCTTTATTTTTTTCCTTTTTTTTTCTTTTTTAGTTTATTTAGATTTTTAGATTTTTTAGTTTTTTTATTAGTTTTTAGTTTTTTTTTCTTTTTAGTTTTTTTGTAGTTTTTACCTTCTTTTTAGTTTTGTTAATTTTTTTTTTTACTTGTGTCCTGGTCGTCATTTATACTCCCTGTGTCCCGGTGCTTTGTTGATTGCTAATCGAACATTTCTTTTGTCCTGGTCGCTTTCTCTTTGAGTGTCGTCATTTATTTTTTTCTTTTTTAGTTCTTTTAGTTTTTACCTTTTTTAGTTTTTTTTTAGTTTTTAGTTTTTTTAGTTTTTTACCTTTTTTTAGTTTTTTTAGTTTTTTAGCTTTTTTATTTTTTTTATTAGTTTTTAGTTTTTTTTGCCTTTTTTTTTAGTTTTTTGTCCTGGTCGCTTTCTCTTTGAGTGTCGTCATTTATTAGTTTTTTCCTTTTTTTTTTTAGTTTTTTATTGGTTTTTACCTTTATTTTAGCTTATTTTTCAGTTTTTTCCTTTTTTTTAGTTTTTTTTTATTTTTTATTTTTTTTAGTTTTTTACCTTTTTTTAGTTTTTTTAGTTTTTTTAGTTTTTTAGCTTTTTTACTTTTTTTATTAGTTTTTAGTTTTTTTTTGTAGTTTTTGCCTTTTTTTAGTTTTTTCAGTTTTTTTTTTAGTTTTTTATTGGTTTTTACCTTTATAGTTTTTTTAGTTTTTTAGCTTTTTTATTTTTTTTATTAGTTTTTAGTTTTTTTTGTAGTTTTTGCCTTTTTTTAGTTTTTTCAGTTTTGACGTCACCTAATCCAGTTTTTTCAGGTGACGTCACCTGACACATCCATCCACACATCCATCCACACATCCACAGACAGACAACTTATTTTTATATATATAGATAGATATATATATATATATATATATATATATATATATATATATATATATATATATATATATATATATATATATATATATATATGTTTTTAACTACGTAAAACTTCTTTTTAAGAAGTTTAAAACTCCTTTTTTAAAACTTCTTATAAAACTACGTAAACATTCTTCGCTGTCCCATTGTCTGTGCATATAAATAGATTGTTATGTTTACCGACTCTTGAGCATGCAACATATAATTGTCCATGGGAAAAACGATCCGTATTCAGATCTATACCGCATTTTTCTAATGATTGCCCTTGGGCTTTGTTGATGGTGATTGCTATAGAATATTCCCTGTGTCCCCGGCGTCATTTATATATCCCCCCTGTGCCCCACCGGCGTCCCCGTTGCGGTTATGTCCATGTGTCCCGGTCGTCATTTATATTCCTGGGTCCCGGTCGTCATTTGTGTCCCGGTGTTCCGGTCTGTTATTTCTCTTTGAGTGTCCCGGTCGTCATTTATATTCCCTGTGTCCCGGTGTCCCGGTCGTAATTTTCTCTTTGAGACGCAAGCCTGTTTTCACGTTGTTCTAGTGATTCCTCGGCACACTTTCTTTTCTTACATTCTCTATTAGCCGCAAGCCTTTGGCATTAACTCTTTGAGCAGCTTCCTCGGCTGTCTCTTCTGCCATTGTAGGATTTATACTAAAATTTCTCTTTGAATTAACTCTTTGAGCAGCTTCCTTGGCTGTTTCTTATATAAAAATAAGTTGTATGTCTGTTACACTATCTTCTATATATATTAAAATAAGTTGTATGTATTTTTGTGTTGAGGGTTTGCATATGACGTCTGAAAAATAAAGAAGAGAAAGAAAACTGAAAATAGAAAAAAGGTAAAAAACTAAAAAAAAACTAAAAAGAAAAAAACTAAAAAAAGAAAAAAAGGGTAAAAAACTAAAAACAAAAAATAAAAAAGCTAAAAACAAAAAAAAAGAAAAAAAACTAAAAAAGAAAAAAAAAATTAAAAAAAGAAAAAAACTAAATAAGAAAAAACCTAAAAAAATATATATAAAAAAAACTAAATAAATAAGAAAAAGCTAAAAAAGAATACGAATTAAAAAAAGAAGAAACTAAAAAAATAAAAGAGAAAAACTAAAATAACAGAAAAACTAAAAAAACATCAAAAATCTAAAAAAAGAAAAAAGTAAAAAAAAAGAAAAACTAAAAGACTAAAAAATCAAAAAACTCAAAAACAGAAAAAAACTAAAAAAGAAAAAAAAGGAAAAAAACTAAAAAAAAAGAATAATAAAATAAAAGACAAAAACTAAAGAAATAAAGAAAAACTAAAAGACTAAGAAAACTATAAAAGAATCAAAATAAAAAATGAAAAACCTTTTGAATAATAAGTATTCATAAATATTGAGGCTCTTTCAATTTTATTAAATTGTTTAAAATGTAAAAATCTGGGAATTGCACAAGTATTTCAATATATTTTGACAATAGATTAAAGTAATTCGAAAACCTTAAAAGAGATACCTTACCCAATAATTGAGCTTTATTATAAATATTTGAGCTTTAGCATGCTTGGCACGTAAAGATTTTTCCAACTGTCAATGTTAGAATGAACATCGACAAATTGAAAAACATTGAAAAAGATAGAAAGTTACCAAAAAGCAAAACCAGGCTTGCGATTCAAAGAGAAAGGGCCAGATTAGGAATGTGCAATTTACGTCAAAGAAGGCGTGTTGAGCAACGCGAAACCAGACTTGCTGCTGAAAGAGAAAGTAAAAAATAGCTTGAGTAGATGTGTTCAAATCGAGACTATTTCTAAAATTTGTCCCTATTGCAAGGCCTTGAAATTTAACGATGAAACATTGGGAATGTGTTGCGCCTCAGGAAAAGTAAAACTTCCTCAACTGGCTGCACCACCAGAGTCATTGAATACTTTGCTTACTGGAACTACATCAGAATCTAAGCGTTTTTTATCAGTGCAGCAGTTCAAAACAGCTATA
>NW_027068307.1:0-4667 GCF_032884065.1 Artemia franciscana
AAAACTAAAACTTTTGAAATAGGAAAAGAGCCTTTAATCACATGTTTTACCATTTGCAATCATAAAATAGTCTAATATCTTCATTTTTTCAACATAAGTAGCTATTACCCTCGAAAACTAAAACTTTTGAAATAGGAAAAGAGCCTTTAATCACATTCTTTACCATTTACAATCATAAAATAGTCTAATATCTTCATTTTTTCAATATACGTAGCTATTACCCTCGAAAACTAAAAATTTTGAAATAGGAAAAGAGCCTTTAATCACATTCTTTACCATTTGCAATCATAAAATAGTCTAATATCTTCATTTTTTCACAGACCTAGCTATTACCCTCGAAAACTAAAACTTTTGACATAGGAAAAGAGCCTTTAAGCACATTCTTTATCATGTGCAATCATAAAATAGTCTAATATCTTCATTTTTCCATCGTACGTAGCTATTACCCTCGAAAACTAAAACTTTTGAAATAGGAAAAGAGCCTTTAATCACATTCTTTACCATTTGCAATCATAAAATAGTCTAATATCTTCATTTTTCAACATACGTAGCTATTACCCTCGAAAACTAAAACTTTTGAAATAGGAAAAGAGCCTTTAATCACATTCTTTACCATTTACAATCATAAAATAGTCTAATATCTTAATTTTTTCAATATACGTAGCTATTACCCTCGAAAACTAAAAATTTTGAAATAGGAAAAGAGCCTTTAATCACATTCTTTACCATTTGCAATCATAAAATAGTCTTATATCTTCATTTTTTCACAGACCTAGCTATTACCCTCGAAAACTAAAACTTTTGACATAGGAAAAGAGCCTTTAATCACATTCTTTACCATTTGCAATCATAAAATAGTCTAATATCTTCATTTTTTCAACATACGTAGCTATTACCCTCGAAAACTAAAACTTTTGACATAGGAAAAGAGCCTTTAATCACATTCTTTACCATTTGCAATCATAAAATAGTCTAATATCTTCATTTTTTCAACATACGTAGCTATTACCCTCGCAAACTAAAACTTTTGAAATAGGAAAAGAGCCTTTAATCACATTCTTTACCATGAGCAATCATAAAATAGTCTAACATCTTCATATTTTCAACATACGTAGCTATTACCCTCGAAAACTAAAACTTTTGACATAGGAAAAGAGCCTTTAATAAAATTATTTACCATTTGCAATCATAAAATAGTCTAATATCTTCATTTTTTCAACATACGTAGCTATTACCCTCGAAAACTAAGACTTTTGAAATAGGAAAAAAGCCTTTAATCACATTTTTTACCATGTGCAATCATAAAATTGTCTAATATCTTCATTTTGTTAACATACGTAGCTATTACCCTCGAAAACTAAAACTTTTGAAATAGGAAAAGAGCCTTTAATCACATTCCTTACCATGTGCAATCATAAAATAGTCTAATATCTTCATTTTTTCAACATACGTAGCTATTACCCTCGAAAACTAAAACTTTTGAAATAGGAAAAGAGCCTTTAATCACATTCTTTACCATTTGCAATCATAAAATAGTCTAATATCTTCATTTTTTCAACATACGTAGCTATTACCCTCGAAAACTAAAACTTTTGACATAGGAAAAGAGCCTTTAATCACATTCTTTACCATGTGCAATCATAAAATTGTCTAATATCTTCATTTTTTTAACATACGTAGGTATTACCCTCGAAAACTAAAACTTTTGAAATAGGAAAAGAGCCTTTAAGCACATTCTTTACCATGTGCAATCATAAAATAGTCTAATATCTTAATTTTTCCATTGTACGTAGCTATTACCCTCGAAAACTAAAACTTTTGAAATAGGAAAAGAGCCTTTAATCACATTCTTTACCATTTGCAATCGCAAAATAGTCTAATATCTTCATTTTTTCAACATACGTAGCTATTACCCTCGAAAACTAAAACTTTTGAAATAGGAAAAGAGCCTTTAATCACATTCTTTACCATTTGCAATCATAAAATAGTCTAATATCTTCATTTTTTCAATATACGTAGCTATAACCCTCGAAAACTAAAAATTTTGAAATAGGAAAAGAGCCTTTAATCACATTCTTTACCATGTGCAATCATAAAATTGTCTAATATCTTCATTTTTTCCACAGACAAAGCTCTTACCCCCCGAAAACTAAAACTTTTGAAATAGGAAAAGAGCCTTTAAGCACATTCTTTACCATGTGCAATCATAAAATAGTCTAATATCTTCATTTTTCCATCGTACGTAGCTATTACCCTCGAAAACTAAAACATTTGAAATAGGAAAAGAGCCTTTAATCACATTCTTTACCATTTGCCATCATAAAATAGTCTAATATCTTCATTTTTTCAACATACGTAGCTATTACCCTCGAAAACTAAAACTTTTGAAATAGGAAAAGAGCCTTTAATCACATTCTTTACCATTTGCAATCATAAAATAGTCTAATATCTTCATTTTTTCAACATACGTAGCTATTACCCTCGAAAACTAAAACTTTTGACATAGGAAAAGAGCCTTTAATCACATTCTTTACCATGTGCAATCATAAAATAGTCTAATATCTTCATTTTTCCATCGTACGTAGCTATTACCCTCGAAAACTAAAACATTTGAAATAGGAAAAGAGCCTTTAATCACATTCTTTACCATTTGCAATCATAAAATAGTCTAATATCTTCATTTTTTCAACATACGTAGCTATTACCCTCGAAAACTAAAAATTTTGAAATAGGAAAAGAGCCTTTAATCACATTCTTTACCATGTGCAATCATAAAATAGTCTAATATCTTAATTTTTTTCAACATACGTAGCTATTACCCTCGAAAACTAAAACTTTTGACATAGGAAAAGAGCCTTTAATCACATTCTTTACCATGTGCAATCATAAAATTGTCTAATATCTTCATTTTTTTAAACATACGTGGCTATTACCCTCGAAAACTAAAACTTTTGAAATAGGAAAAGAGCCTTTAAGCACATTCTTTACCATGTGCAATCATAAATAGTCTAATATCTTCATTTTTCCATCGTACGTAGCTATTACCCTCGAAAACTAAAACTTTTGAAATAGGAAAAGAGCCTTTAATCACATTCTTTACCATTTGCAATCATAAAATAGTCTAATATCTTCATTTTTTCAACATACGTAGCTATTACCCTCGAAAACTAAATTTTTTGAAATAGGAAAAGAGCCTTTAATCACATTCTTTACCATTTGCAATCATAAAATAGTCTAATATCTTCATTTTTTCAATATACTTAGCTATTACCCTCGAAAACTAAAAATTTTGAAATAGGAAAAGAGCCTTTAATCACATTCTTTACCATGTGCAATCATAAAATTGTCTAATATCTTCATTTTTTCCACAGACAAAGCTCTTACCCCCGAAAACTAAAACTTTTGAAATAGGAAAAGAGCCTTTAAGCACATTCTTTACCATGTGCAATCATAAAATAGTCTAATATCTTCATTTTTCCATCGTACGTAGCTATTACCCTCGAAAACTAAAACTTTTGAAATAGGAAAAGAGCCTTTAATCACATTCTTTACCATTTGCAATCATAAAATAGTCTAATATCTTCATTTTTTCAACATACGTAGCTATTACCCTCGAAAACTAAAACTTTTGAAATAGGAAAAGAGCCTTTAATCACATTCTTTACCATTTGCAATCATAAAATAGTCTAATATCTTCATTTTTTCAATATACGTAGCTATTACCCTCGATAACTAAAAATTTTGAAATAGGAAAAGAGTCTTTAATCACATTCTTTACCATTTGCAATCATAAAATAGTCTAATATCTTCATTTTTTCAACATACGTAGCTATTACCCTCGAAAACTAAAACTTTTGAAATAGGAAAAGAGCCTTTAATCACTTTCTTTACCATTTGCAATCATAAAATAGTCTAATATCTTCATTTTTTCCACAGACAAAGCTATTACCCTCGAAATCTAAAGCTTTTGAAATAGGAAAAGAGCCTTTAATCACATTCTTTACCATTTGCAATCATAAAATAGTCTAATATCTTCATTTTTTCAACATACGTAGCTATTACCCTCGAAAACTAAAACTTTTGAAATAGGAAAAGAGCCTTTAATCACATTCTTTACCATTTGCAATCATAAAATAGTCTAATATCTTTATTTTTTCAACATACGTAGCTATTACGCTCGAAAACTAAAACTTTTGAAATAGGAAAAGAGCCTTTAATCACATTCTTTACCATGTGCAATCATAAAATAGTCTAATATCTTCATTTTTTCACAGACCTAGCTATTACCCTCGAAAACTAAAACTTTTGAAATAGGAAAAGAGCCTTTAATCACATTCTTTACCATTTTCAATCATAAAATAGTCTAACATCTTCATATTTTCAACATACGTAGCTATTACCCTCGAAAACTAAAACTTTTGACATAGGAAAAGAGCCTTTAATCACATTCTTTACCATTTGCAATCAAAAAATAGTCTAATATCTTTATTTTTTCAACATACGTAGCTATTACCCTCGAAAACTAAAACTTTTGAAATAGGAAAAGAGCCTTTAATCACATTCTTTACCATGTGCAATCATAAAATAGTCTAATATCTTCATTTTTTTCACAGACCTAGCTATTACCCTCGAAAACTAAAACTTTTGAAATAGGAAAAGAGCCTTTA
>NW_027068308.1:0-4663 GCF_032884065.1 Artemia franciscana
AGATATTAGACTATTTTATGATTGCACATGGTAAAGAATGTGATTAAAGGCTCTTTTCCTATGTCAAAAGTTTTAGTTTTCGGGGGGTAATAGCTTTGTCTGTGGAAAAAATGAAGATATAAGACAATTTTATGATTGTACATGGTAAAGAATGTGATTAAAGGATCTTTTCCTATTTCAAAAGTTTTAGTTTTCGAGGGTAATAGCTACGTATGTTGAAAAAATTAAGATATTAGACTATTTTATGATTGCAAATGGTAAAGAATGTGATTAAAGGCTCTTTTCCTATGTCAAAAGTTTTAGTTTTCGAGGGTAATAGCTACGTATGTTGAAAAAATGAAGATATTACACTATTTTATGATTGCACATGATAAAGAATCTGATTAAAGGCTCTTTTCCTATTTCAAAAGTTTTAGTTTTGTAGGGTAATAGCTACGTATGTTGAAAAAATGAAGATATTAGACTATTTTATGATTGCACATGGTAAAGAATGTGATTAAAGGCTCTTTTCCTATGTCAAAAGTTTTAGTTTTCGAGGGTAATAGCTACGTGTGTTGGAAAAATGAAGATATTAGACTATTTTATGATTGCACATGGTAAAGAATGCGATTAAAGGCTCTTTTCCTATGTCAAAAGTTTTAGTTTTCGAGGGTAATAGCTTTGTCTGTGGAAAAAATGAAGATATTTGACAATTTTATGATTGCACATGGTAAAGAATGTGATTAAAGGCTCTTCTCCTACTTCAAAAGTTTTAGTTTTCGAGGGTAATAGCTAGGTATGTTGAAAAAATGAAGATATTACACTATTTTATGATTGCAAATAGTAAAGAATGTGATTAAAGGCTCTTTTCCTATGTCAAAAGTTTTAGTTTTCGAGGGTAATAGCTTTGTCTGTGGAAAAAATGAAGATATTAGACAATTTTATGGTTGCACATGACAAAGAATGTGATTAAAGGCTCTTTTCCTATTTCAAAAGTTTTAGTTTTTGAGGGTAATAGCTTTGTCTGTGGAAAAAATGAAGATATTAGACAATTTTATGATTGCACATGGTAAAGAATTTGATTAAAGGCTCTTTTCTTATTTCAAAAGTTTTAGTTTTCGAGGGTAATAGCTACGTATGTTGAAAAAATGAAGATATTAGACTTTTTTATGATCGCAAATGGTAAAGAATGTGATTAAAGGCTCTTTTCCTATGTCAAAAGTTTTAGTTTTCGAGGGTAATAGCTAATTATGTTGAAAAAATGAAGATATTAGACTATTTTATGATTGCAAATGGTAAAGAATGTGATTAAAGGCTCTTTTCCTATGTCAAAAGTTTTAGTTTTCGAGGGTAATAGCTAAGTATGTTGAAAAAATGAAGATATTAGACTATTTCATGATTGCAAATGGTAAAGAATGTGATTAAAGGCTCTTTTCCTATGTCAAAAGTTTTAGTTTTCGAGGGTAATAGCTACGTATGTTGAAAAAATGAAGATATTAGACTATTTTATGATTGCACATGGTAAAGAATGTGATTAAAGGCTCTTTTCCTATTTCAAAAGTTTTAGTGTTCGAGGGTAATAGCTACGTATGTTGAAAAAATGAAGATATTAGACTATTTTATGATTGCAAATGGTAAAGAATGTGATTAAAGGCTCTTTTCCTATTTCAAAAGTTTTAGTTTTTGAGGGTAATAGCTAGGTCTGTGGAAAAAATGAAGATATTAGACTATTTTATGATTGCACATGGTAAAGAATGTGATTAAAGGCTCTTTTCCTATTTCAAAAGTTTTAGTTTTTGAGGGAAATAGCTACATATGTTGAAAAAATGAAGATATTAGACTATTTTATGATTGCAAATGGTAAAGAATGTGATTAAAGGCTCTTTTCCTATGTCAAAAGTTTTAGTTTTCGAGGGTAATAGCTTTGTCTGTGGAAAAAATGAAGATATTAGACAATTTTACGATTGCACATGGTAAAGAATGTGATTAAAGGCTCTTTTCCTATTTCAAAAGTTTTAGTTTTCGAGGGTAATAGCTATGTCTGTGGAAAAAATGAAGATATTAGACTATTTTATGATTGCACATGGTAAAGAATGTGATTAAAGGCTCTTTTCCTATGTCAAAAGTTTTAGTTTTCGGGGGTAATAGCTTTGTCTGTGGAAAAAATGAAGATATAAGACAATTTTATGATTGTACATGGTAAAGAATGTGATTAAAGGCTCTTTTCCTATTTCAAAAGTTTTAGTTTTCGAGGGTAATAGCTACGTATGTTGAAAAAATTAAGATATTAGACTATTTTATGATTGCAAATGGTAAAGAATGTGATTAAAGGCTCTTTTCCTATGTCAAAAGTTTTAGTTTTCGAGGGTAATAGCTACGTATGTTGAAAAAATGAAGATATTAGACTATTTAATGATTGTGCATGGTAAAGAATGTGATTAAAGGCTCTTTTCCTATTTCAAAAGTTTTAGTGTTTGAGGGTAATAGCTACGTATGTTGGAAAAATGAAGATATTAGACCATTTTTTGATTGCACATTGTAAAGAATGTGCTTAAAGGCTCTTTTCCTATGTCAAAAGTTTTAGTTTTCGAGGGTAATAGCTGCGTATGTTGAAAAAATGAAGATATTAGACTATTTTATGATTGCACATGGTAAAGAATGTGCTTAAAGGCTCTTTTCCGATTTAAAAAGTTTTAGTTTTCGAGGGTAATAGCTATGTATGTTGAAAAAGTGAAGATATTAGACTATTTTATGATTGCACATGGTAAAGAATGTGATTAAAGGCTCTTTTCCTATTTCAAAAGTTTTAGTTTTAGCTACGTATGTTGAAAAAATGAAGATATTAGACTATTTAATGATTGCACATGGTAAAGAATGTGATTAAAGGCTCTTTTCCTATGTCAAAAGTTTTAGTTTTCGAGGGTAATAGCTACGTATGTTGGAAAAATGAAG
This sequence comes from Artemia franciscana, assembly GCF_032884065.1. Lineage (NCBI taxonomy): Eukaryota > Metazoa > Arthropoda > Branchiopoda > Anostraca > Artemiidae > Artemia > Artemia franciscana. The sequence goes on from NW_027068308.1 coordinate 2,932, forward strand.
ATATTAGACTATTTTATGATTGCACATGGTAAAGAATGTGCTTAAAGGCTCTTTTCCTATGTCAAAAGTTTTAGTTTTCGAGGGTAATAGCTACGTATGTTGAAAAAATGAAGATATTAGACTATTTTATGATTGCACATGGTAAAGAATGTGCTTAAATGGGTCTTTTCCTATGTCACAAGTTTTAGTTTTCGAGGGTAATAGCTACGTAAGTTGAAAAAATGAAGATATTAGACTATTTTATGATTGCAAATGGTAAAGAATGTGATTAAAGGCTCTTTTCCTATTTCAAAAGTTTTAGTTTTCGAGGGTAATAGCTAGGTCTGTGAAAAAAAATGAAGATATTAGACTATTTTATGATTGCACATGGTAAAGAATGTGATTAAAGGCTCTTTTCCTATGTCAAAAGTTTTAGTTTTCGAGGGTAATAGCTTTGTCTGTGGAAAAAATGAAGATATTAGACAATTTTATGATTGCACATGGTAAAGAATGTGCTTAAAGGCTCTTTTCCTATTTCAAAAGTTTTAGTTTTCGAGGGTAATAGCTACGTATGTGGAAAAAATGAAGATATTAGACTATTTTATGATTGCACATGGTAAAGAATGTGATTAAAGGCTTTTTTCCTATGTCAAAAGTTTTAGTTTTCGAGGGTAATAGCTACGTATGTTGAAAAAATGAAGATATTAGACTATTTTATGATTGCAAATGGTAAAGAATGTGATTAAAGGCTCTTTTCCTATTTCAAAAGTTTTAGTTTTCGAGGGTAATAGCTTTGTCTGTAGAAAAAATGAAGATATTAGACAATTCTATGATTGAACATGGTAAAGAATTTGATTAAAGGCTCTTTACCTATTTCAAAAGTTTTAGTTTTCGAGGGTAATAGCTACGTATGTTGAAAAAATGAAGATATTAGACTTTTTTATGATCGCAAATGGTAAAGAATGTGATTAAAGGCTCTTTTCCTATGTCAAAAGTTTTAGTTTTCGAGGGTAATAGCTAATTATGTTGAAAAAATGAAGATATTAGACTATTTTATGATTGCAAATGGTAAAGAATGTGATTAAAGGCTCTTTTCCTATGTCAAAAGTTTTAGATTTCGAGGGTAATAGCTATGTATGTTGAAAAAATGAAGATATTAGACTATTTAATGATTGCAAATGGTAAGGAATGTGATTAAAGGCTCTTTTCTTATGTCAAAAGTTTTAGTTTTCGAGGGTAATAGCTACGTATGTTGAAAAAATGAAGATATTAGACTTTTTTATGATTGCAAATGGTAAAGAATGTGATTAAAGGCTCTTTTCCTATGTCAAAAGTTTTAGTTTTCGAGGGTAATAGCTACGTATGTTAAAAAATGAAGATATTACACTATTTTATGATTGCACATGGTAAAGAATGTGATTAAAGGCTCTTTTCCTATTTCAAAAATTTTAGTGTTCAAGGGTAATAGCTAGGTCTGTGGAAAAAATTAAGATATTAGACAATTTTATGATTGCACATGGTAAAGAATGTGATTAAAGGCTCTTTTCATATTTCAAAAGCTTTAGTTTTCGAGGATAATAGCTACGTATGTTGAAAAAATGAAGATATTAGACTATTTTATGATTGCACATGGTAAAGAATGTGATTAAAGGCTCTTTTCATATTTCAAAAGCTTTAGTTTTCGAGGATAATAGCTACGTATGTTGAAAAAATGAAGATATTAGACTATTTTATGATTGCACATGGTGAAGAA
>NW_027068309.1:0-4660 GCF_032884065.1 Artemia franciscana
TACCCTATGAAAACTAAAACTTTTGAAATAGGAAAAGAGCCTTTAATCACATTCTTTACCATTTGCAATCATAAAATAGTCTAATATCTTCATTTTTTCAACATACGTAGCTATTACCCTCGAAAACTAAAACTTTTGAAATAGTGAAAAGAGCCTTTAATCACATTCTTTACCATTTGCAATCATAAAATAGTCTAATATCTTCATTTTTTTAACATACGTAGCTATTACCCTCGAAAACTAAAACTTTTGAAATAGGAAAAGAGCCTTTAATCACATTCTTTACCATTTGCAATCATAAAATAGTCTAATATCTTCATTTTTTCAACATACGTAGCTATTACCCTCGAAAACTAAAACTTTTGAAATAGGAAAAGAGCCTTTAATCACATTCTTTACCATTGCAATCATAAAATAGTCTAATATCTTCATTTTTCCAACATACGTAGCTATTACCCTCGAAAACTAAAACTTTTGAAATAGGAAAAGAGCCTTTAATCACATTCTTTACCATTTGCAATCATAAAATAGTCTAATATCTTCATTTTTTCAACATACGTAGCTATTACCCTCGAAAACTAAAACTTTTGAAATAGGAAAAGAGCCTTTAATCACATTCTTTACCATTTGCAATCATAAAATAGTCTAATATCTTCATTTTTTCAACATACGTAGCTATTACCCTCGAAAACTAAAACTTTTGACATAGGAAAAGAGCCTTTAATCACATTCTTTACCATTTGCAATCATAAAATAGTCTAATATCTTCATTTTTTCAACATACGTAGCTATTACCCTCGAAAACTAAAACTTTTGACATAGGAAAAGAGCCTTTAATCACATTCTTTACCATTTGCAATCATAAAATAGTCTAATATCTTCATTTTTCCAACATACGTAGCTATTACCCTCGAAAACTAAAACTTTTGACATAGGAAAAGAGCCTTTAATCACATTCTTTACCATTTGCAATCATAAAATAGTCTAATATCTTCATTTTTCAACATATCATTACCCTCGAAAACTAAAACTTTTGACATAGGAAAAGAGCCTTTAATCACATTCTTTACCATGTGCAATCATAAAATAGTCTAATATCTTCATTTTTTCAACATACGTAGCTATTACCCTCGAAAACTAAAACTTTTGAAATAGGAAAAGAGCCTTTAATCACATTCTTTACCATGTGCAATCATAAAATAGTCTAATATCTTCATTTTTTCAACATACGTAGCTATTACCCTCGAAAACTAAAACTTTGAAAAAAGAAAAGACCTTTAATCACATTCTTTACCATGTGCAATCATAAAATAGTCTAATATCTTCATTTTTTCAACATACGTAGCTATTACCCTCGAAAACTAAAACTTTTGACATAGGAAAAGAGCCTTTAATCACATTCTTTACCATTTGCAATCATAAAATAGTCTAATATCTTCATTTTTCCAACATACGTAGCTATTACCCTCGAAAACTAAAACTTTTGAAATAGGAAAAGAGCTTTAATCACATTCTTTACCATTTGCAATCATAAAATAGTCTAATATCTTCATTTTTTCAACATACGTAGCTATTACCCTCGAAAACTAAAACTTTTGACATAGGAAAAGAGCCTTTAATCACATTCTTTACCATTTGCAATCATAAAATAGTCTAATATCTTCATTTTTTCAACATACGTAGCTATTACCCCTCGAAAACTAAAACTTTTGACATAGGAAAAGAGCCTTTAATCACATTCTTTACCATGTGCAATCATAAAATAGTCTAATATCTTCATTTTTGCAACATACGTAGCTATTACCCTCGAAAACTAAAACTTTTGACATAGGAAAAGAGCCTTTAATCACATTCTTTACCATTTGCAATCATAAAATAGTCTAATATCTTCATTTTTTCAACATACGTAGCTATTACCCTCGAAAACTAAAACTTTTGAAATAGGAAAAGAGCCTTAATCACATTCTTTACCATGTGCAATCATAAAATAGTCTAATATCTTCATTTTTCCAACATACGTAGCTATTACCCTCGAAAACTAAAACTTTTGAAATAGGAAAAGAGCCTTTAATCACATTCTTTACCATTGCAATCATAAAATAGTCTAATATCTTCATTTTTTCAACATACGTAGCTATTACCCTCGAAAACTAAAACTTTTGAAATAGGAAAAGAGCCTTTAATCACATTCTTTACCATGTGCAATCATAAAATAGTCTAATATCTTCATTTTTTCAACATACGTAGCTATTACCCTCGAAAACTAAAACTTTTGACATAGGAAAAGAGCCTTTAATCACATTCTTTACCATTTGCAATCATAAAATAGTCTAATATCTTCATTTTTTCAACATACGTAGCTATTACCCTCGAAAACTAAAACTTTTGACATAGGAAAAGAGCCTTTAATCACATTCTTTACCATTTGCAATCATAAAATAGTCTAATATCTTCATTTTTTCAACATACGTAGCTATTACCCTCGAAAACTAAAACTTTTGAAATAGGAAAAGAGCCTTTAATCACATTCTTTACCATTTGCAATCATAAAATAGTCTAATATCTTCATTTTTTCAACATACGTAGCTATTACCCTCGAAAACTAAAACTTTTGACATAGGAAAAGAGCCTTTAATCACATTCTTTACCATGTGCAATCATAAAATAGTCTAATATCTTCATTTTTCCAACATACGTAGCTATTACCCTCGAAAACTAAAACTTTTGACATAGGAAAAGAGCCTTTAATCACATTCTTTACCATGTGCAATCATAAAATAGTCTAATATCTTCATTTTTCAACATACGTAGCTATTAACCTCGAAAACTAAAACTTTTGACATAGGAAAAGAGCCTTTAATCACATTCTTTACCATGTGCAATCATAAAATAGTCTAATATCTTCATTTTTTCAACATACGTAGCTATTACCCTCGAAAACTAAAACTTTTGAAATAGGAAAAGAGCCTTTAATCACATTCTTTACCATGTGCAATCATAAAATAGTCTAATATCTTCATTTTTCAACATACGTAGCTATTACCCTCGAAAACTAAAACTTTTGAAATAGGAAAAGAGCCTTTAATTTATGTGTAAATTTTATAAATTAAACGAAAACTTACCAAGTTTGAAGTTTGATTGTAATTCTACTCCAAAGAAGGAGCGCCAGCGTAGCTGAGAGTTCAACTGAGATAGACGGGTGCAATCGCCTCAATTGACCAAACCAAACCAGTGTTTTAAAGTCGTTGTAGTATGCGGTGGTTAAGCTCATGATGAAACGCTGAGAGTTCAACGGGAAGGGAAATTGGGAGGGCAGTTGAACTCTCAGCTACGCTGGCGCTCCTTCTTTGGAGTAGAATTACAATCAAACTTCAAACTTGGTAAGTTTTCGTTTAATTTATAAATTCTACTCCAATAGGAGCGCCTTAGCTTCGCCTCGAGTTAAACTGAGATTTTAAAGTTCAGCATGAGCTAAACCAACACTAATGACCAATAATAGCCCTATTCAATAAAAAGAGGCCGCTGTACAAAATTTCATTTATAGTAAAATAATTCAAATATAACAGAATGCGATGAGTGACTTCAAAAAACAGATAACTGTTTTTCACTTTCAATTGGTTTATTATAAAACCTTGCAAATGTTTTAGCATTTGTCCAGCCTACATATCTTATGATTTGGTCAACATCAACTCCTCTTGCTTTAAGGTGGGACGTTGAGGCAGACCGTGTGCTATGAGCACCGTAAACACTGGTATCTATACCTGCAAGAAATAATACTTCTTTTATCCATCTAGAAATAGATGACTTGGACGCAGCGGTATAAGGCTTACGATATGTAAGAAAAAGTGCGTCGTCTCTATTCAGGTATGACGTCATTCTAATATACCTAGCTAAGTGCGTCACCGGACAAAGGGACGACTCTTGAAAAGGTCGAAATTTAACTACTGATTTGTGGTTTCCCGGTTTCGTTGTTTTTAATAGCACATTAATTTGAAAATCAAAACTTCCATCGTCATTATTTATCATATTATTAAGTGACAAACTGGCCAACAACTGAACTCTTTCACAAGCCGATAGAATCAATAAAACCGCTAATTTTTGTGTTAGTGTCTTTAATTTAAGGTTTTCGATATCCCAAACTGGCAATCTAAATAGATCGAATACACATTTTACATCCCAAATACTAGAAATCTTGGGTAGACTAGGCCTTCTATTAAAGACACCTCTCATGAATTTCTTAGTGATGTGATTACTGCCTAACTGAAGGCTTGGTAAAATTGCGGATAAAGCACTCTTCGCAGTATTAATAGCACTGTATCCAACACCTGAGTAAAACAGTTCCGTAAGAAAGGTCAAAGTCTCCGGTACAGTTGCCTCCAAGGCCTGGATTGTGTTTCTTCCACAAAAGTCGATCCATTTTTCAATGTAAACCCTGTACTGACGCTTAGTTGAATCCCGCCATCCATCCATGATAATATCGACTGTGGAAGGAGAATATCCTTGGTGGTGAAGCCCTTGCCGGAGACGACACAAGCCGCTAGGCGTAACGTTTTGGACAATGGATGGTGTAAGGTCGGTTTCTGTGGAAGAGACAAAGTAAAAGTATCATTTGGTAAAAGTATAGGACTTCCTATTAAGAGCTTTAATAGTAAGGGATACC
>NW_027068310.1:0-4656 GCF_032884065.1 Artemia franciscana
TTATTAGTACATACGGCCTTGTAAATAGATTGTCAGATTTACGGACCCTCGAACATGCAACGTACAATTGTCCATGGGAAAAACAATCAGTATTAAGATCTATGCCACATTTTTCTAATGATTGACCTTGAGCTTTGTTAATGGTGATTGCAAATGCTAATCGAATTGGGGAATTGCAATCTTTTAAATTGAAAAGGCAGATCCGTTGGAATCATGGGAATGCGGGGAATAAGAACAGCCTCACCCTCAAAAGGCCCTGTCAAGATTGTGGCCTCTAGTAGGTTTTCCATTGTTTTTTTTACGGCAAGTCGAGTGCCATTGCAAAGCTTTGGTGGGTTTATATTTCTTAAAAGTATTATTGGTACGCCTATTTTTAGTTGTAGCACGTGTGGTGGAAACCCTGAAAGATATATGGAATTTAAAAATTCAGATGGATAATTAACCGCTTCATTTGGTTCCAAAACTGTGTCGACTGACTTGTAAAGGACTGCCTGGTCTCGAATCTTGGTCAAAACAATATTGTTGATTTCGTGGACGTCTATATTTTTGGGTGCGAGAATCGCTCTTCACTTAGTACTCATGTCATTATTAGTACATACGGCTTTGAATATACAGAGACAATGGGAAAGCCAAGAATGTTGTATATTCGCAATTTTTACGTAGTTTAACTCCTGCAGACGAAATGAATGCTTGCCTAAAAAATTCTAATTTATGGGCACACGTAAAAATATTAAAATTAACTACAAATATGCGTGTCCGATTGCAAAACGATGACTCTGGTCAAACAGTAGACTCAATTTCAGGACGTATACAACTACCTGCTGATTTTTGTAATTTAGTGATGTCCAAAAATGAATTGATTGAAAAAGTATTTCCGAATATTCTAAAAAATTATAAAAATAATAAATGGCTAAGTGAAAGAGCAATTCTCGCACCCAAAAATATAGACGTCCACGAAATCAACAATATTGTTTTGACCAAGATTCGAGACCAGGAAGTCCTTTACAATTCAGTCGACACAGTTTTGGAACCAAATGAAGCGGTTAATTATCCATCTGAATTTTTAAATTCCTTAGATCCTTCAGGGTTTCCACCACACGTGCTACAACTAAAAATAGGCGTACCAATAATACTTTTAAGAAATATCAACCCACCAAAGCTTTGCAATGGCACGCGACTTGCCGTAAAAAAAAAACAATGGAAAACCTAATAGAGGCCACAATCTTGACAGGGCCTTATGAGGGTGAGGCTGTTCTTATTCCTCGCATTCCCATGATTCCAACGGATCTGCTTTTTCAATTTAAAATATTGCAATTCCCAATTCGATTAGTATTTGCAATCACCATTAACAAAGCTCAAGGTCAATCATTAGAAAAATGTGGTATAGATCTTAATACTGATTGTTTTTCCCATGGACAACTGTACGTTGCATGTTCGAGGGTCGGTAAACCTGAGAATGTATTTATATGCAGCGACAATTGGACAGCGAAGAATGTTGTATATTCGCAAGTTTTACGCAGTTAATTTGTATTGTATCTATCTATCTATCTATCTATATAAAAACGAGTTGTGTGGATGCATGTTTGTTTGTTTGTAAAAAGAGCGTTTGCATATGACGTCATTATTAGTACATACGGCTTTGTATATGCACAGACAATGGGAAAGCCAAGAATGTTGTTTATTCGCAATTTTTACGTAGTTTGAAACACATATATAAATCTATCTATATTCACAGGTGGGACACAGGGACACAACTACAATGGCGCATAACTAATATGGCGCGTAACAACTTACGCGCGCAGGGGGGCTTGGGGGGCGCGAATCCGTTGATTTTTGAATTTAAAAAAGAGGGAATAGTTGTGGGAAAAGTGGAAGTCATGGCCAATTGTAGAAAAAAGCCAAGACAGATTGTTGAATTAAGTGGGCAAGGGTTAATTTTATCCCTTTGATTGCCGTTGTTACTGTCTGCCATTTATGCTACACCTTTCCGTGCATGTGTGTCCCTTCACAAATGCCAAACTAGAGTCGTACCTGTTGGAGGTTCTCGCTGGGGAACACACGCAGGTTGACTACGGGTTAAATTACTTGAAAATTTTCCTCTCATGGCTATCACTCGACAACGCTGAACTAGAGTCAACCCTCTCATGCTAATTCACGGTGGGTTGGGTTCAACCTGTTGGAGGCTCTCTCTCAGGTTAATTCACGATCGCAGAAAGGGGGAAGCAGCATATTGACAAATTTGGCAATCTATTTACAACTGATTACCCCGCCAAAGAAATGAATATGAATGGAAATAACGAGTCCAATTCAAGGCCTACAAGGGCCTCCTACAATCTGCCTCGACTCTTATGCAAGTAAACTTGCATTTATAAGCCAAGGGATTTGGGCGAGAAACAAAAATTACAACTGTCTATAATTGACTACAAAACGTCGATTAGACATGGGCTAGATGGGAACCCCAAATGAGAATTAGTATATTGTTGGTGTGTGTGAAGCGGATGGTTACTACCACTTGAGCAATGGTCTAACCATTGACGGCTTTAAGGATTCGTGCTTTAAGCGCGGCAAACATAGGATCAATGAAATACCCTATGAAAGAGGTATATGGTGTTGGTATGTGCCTATAGCAATGGCCTAGCCCAACAGCTAGTATATATAAAAATAAGTTGTCTGTGTGTCTGTGTTTCTAGTGAGGTCATGTTTGTGTTTAGACTGACGTCCTGTTTGTTGATTGACGAAATTAAACACTGGGACATCGGGACACAAATGACGACCGGGACACCGGGACATAGGGAATATAAATAACGACCGGGACACTAAAAGAGAAAGCGACCGGGACACAAGGAATGTTCGATTAGCAATCACCATCAACAAAGCACCGGGACACAAATGACGACCGGGACACAGGGAATATAAATGGGGACCAGGACACTCAAAGAGAAATTACAGACCAGGAAACCGGAACACAAATGACGACCAGGACAAAAATGACGACCAGGACACAGGGAATATAAATGACGATCAAGACACTCAAAGAGAAATTACAAACTGGGACACCGGGACACAAATGACGACCGGGACACAGGGAAAAAACAACAACGGGGACGCCGGGGGGACAGGGGGATATATAAATGACGACAGGGACACAGGGGATGTTCGATTTCAAATCACCATCAACAAAGCTCAAGGGCAATCATTAGAATAATGAGGTATAGATCTGAATACAGATTGTTTTTCCCATGGACAATTAAATGTTGCATGTTCAAGAGTCGGTAAACCTGACAATCTATTTATATGCACAGACAATGGGAAAGCCAAGAATGTTGTACATTCGCAAGTTTTACGTAGTTGAAAATATATATATATATATATATATATATATATATATATATATATATTCACTGGTGGGACAAAGGGACACAACTACAATGGCACGTAACTAATATGGCGCGTAACGACTGGTGCCCGCGGGGGGGGGGGCTTGGGGGGGGGGGCACGAAGCACCCCCACCAACTAGGTGTTGGGGTGGCGAAGCGCCACCCCAACAGCTAGTAGGGAATATAAATGACGACCGGGACACTCAAAGAGAAGGCAACCGAGACACAAGGAATGTTCGATTAGCAATCACCATCAACAAAGCACCGGGAAACAAATGACGACCGGGACACAGGGAATATAAATGACGACCAGGACACTCAAAGAAAAATTACAGACCGGGCCACCGGAACACAAGTGACGATCAGGACAATAATGACGACCGGGAAAAAAATGACGACCGGGACACCGGGAATAATAATGACGACCGCGACACTCAAAGAGAAATTACAGACTGGGACACCGGGACACGACGGGGACACAGGGAATGTTCGATTAGCAATCACCATCAACAAAGCTCAAGGACAATCATTAGAATAATGAGGTATAGATCTGAATACAGATTGTTTTTCCCATGAACACTTATATGTTGCATGTTCAAGAGTCAGTGAACATGACAATCTATTTATATGCACAGACAATGGGACAGCCAAGAATGTTGTATATTCGCAAGTTTTACGTAATTAAATATATATATATATATATATATATATATATATATATATAATATATATATATATATATATATATATATATATATATATATATATATATATATATATATATATATATATATATATATTCACAGGTGGGACACAGGGACACAACTAAAATGGCGCGTAACTAATATGGCACGTAACGACCTACGCGCACGGGGGGGCTTGGGGGGGGGGAAGCACCCCCACCAACTACGTGTTGGGGTGGCGTTTCGCGCAACCCCAACAGCTAGTTAATGATAAATCATACTAGTTCTACGTTGCGTGGGCAACGTGGGGTGCTGCGGCAACCTTTGTTCGGCTTCGCCGATTAAAGTGTTGCGACAGCAACACTTTGGTTTTGTTTCTTCAGACAAGGTTTTGTTTGATGTGAAACCTGATGAAACAAGGTTTTGGTTTTGTTTCTTCAACAGCTAGTGTTGTATATTCGCAAGTTTTACGTAGTTCAAAACACATATATAAATCTATCTATATTCATAGGTGGTACACAGGGACACAATTACAATGGCGCGTAACGACCTACGCGCGGGGGGGAGGGGGCACAAAATGCCCCCTCCAACTAGGT
>NW_027068311.1:0-4654 GCF_032884065.1 Artemia franciscana
AATAAAAAAACTAAAAAATCTAAAAATCTAAATAAGCTAAAAAAGAAAAAAAAAGGAAAAAAATAAAGGAGAAAAACAAAACTAAAAAACGAATGTATATACAGACCGGGACACCGGGATACAAATGACGACCGGGACCCGGGACACAGGGAATATAAATGACGACCGGGACACAGGGACACAACTACAACGGGGACACCGGGGGAAACAGGGGGATGTAAATGACGACCGGGACACCGGGACAGGGAATGGTCGATTAGCAATCACCATCAACAAAGCTCAAGGGCAATCATTAGAATCATGAGGTATAGATCTGAATACAGATTGTTTTCCCATGGACCATTATATGTTGCATGTTCAAGAGTCGGTAAACCTGACAATCTATTTATATGCAAAGACAATGGGACAGCAAAGAATGTTGTATATTCGCAAGTTTTACGTAGTTAAAACCATATATATATATCTATCTATATTCACAGGTGGGACATAGGGACACAACTACAATGGCGCGTAACTATTATGGCGCGTAACGACTTACGCGCGCGGGGGGGCTTGGGGGGGGCGCGAAGCGCCCCCACCAACTAGGTGTTGGGGTGGCGCGAAGCGCCACCCCAACAGCTAGTATATATATATATATATATATATATATATATATATATATATATATATATATATATATATATATATATATATATATCTATCTATATTCACAGGTGGGACATAGTGACACAACTACAATGGCGCGTAACTATTATGGCGCGTAACGACTTACGCGCGCGGGGGGGGCTTGGGGGGGGGCGCGAAGCGCCCCCACCAACTAGGTGTTGGGGTGGCGCGAAGCGCCACCCCAACAGCTAGTATATAAAAATAAGTTGTCTGTCTGTCTGTGGATGGATCAGGTGACGTCACCTGAAAAACCTGGATCAGGTGACGTCAAAACTGAAAAAACTAAAAAAAGGCAAAAACTACAAAAAAAACTAAAAACTAATAAAAAAAAAAAAAAGCTAAAAAACTAAAAAAACTAAAAAAAGGCAAAAACTACAAAAAAAACTAAAAACTAATAAAAAAGCTAAAAAACTAAAAAAACTAAAAAAAGGCAAAAACTACAAAAAAAACTAAAAACTAATAAAAAAAATAAAAAAGCTAAAAAACTAAAAAAACTAAAAAAACTAAAAAAAGGTAAAAAACTAAAAAAACTAAAAACTAAAAAAAACTAAAAAAAAAGGAAAAAACTGAAAAATAAGCTAAAATAAAGGTAAAAACCAATAAAAAACTAAAAAAAAACTGAAAAAACTAAAAAAAGGCAAAAACTACAAAAAAAAAACTAAAAACTAATAAAAAAAGTAAAAAAGCTAAAAAACTAAAAAAACTAAAAAAACTAAAAAAAGGTAAAAAACTAAAAAAAATAAAAAATAAAAAAAAACTAAAAAAAAGGAAAAAACTGAAAAATAAGCTAAAATAAAGGTAAAAACCAATAAAAAACTAAAAAGAAAAAAAGGAAAAAACTAAAAAAAATTTTCATCTAAAAAACTAAAAAAAACTAAAAAAGGTAAAAACTAAAAGAACTAAAAAAGAAAAAAATAAATGACGACACTCAAAGAGAAAGCGACCAGGACAAAAGAAATGTTCGATTAGCAATCAACAAAGCACCGGGACACAGGGAGTATAAATGACGACCAGGACATAAGTAAAAAAAAAAACTATCTATATATATAAAAATAAGTTGTCTGTGGATCTGTGGATCGTGGATCAGGTGACGTCCCATGAAAAAACTGGATCAGGTGACGTCAAAACTGAAAAAACTAAAAAAAGGCAAAAACTACAAAAAAACTAAAAACTAATAAAAAAAATAAAAAAGCTAAAAAACTAAAAAAACTAAAAAAAGGCAAAAACTACAAAAAAACTAAAAACTAATAAAAAAGCTAAACAACTAAAAAAACTAAAAAAAAGGCAAAAACTACAAAAAAACTAAAAACTAATAAAAAAAATAAAAAAGCTAAAAAACTAAAAAAAACTAAAAAAACTAAAAAAAGGTAAAAAACTAAAAAAACTAAAAACTAAAAAAAACTAAAAAAAAGGAAAAAACTGAAAAATAAGCTAAAATAAAGGTAAAAACCAATAAAAAACTAAAAAAAAAAACTGAAAAAACTAAAAAAAGGCAAAAACTACAAAAAAACTAAAAACTAATAAAAAAAGTAAAAAAGCTAAAAAACTAAAAAAACTAAAAAAAGGTAAAAAACTGAAAAAAATAAAAAATAAAAAAAAACTAAAAAAAAGGAAAAAACTGAAAAATAAGCTAACATAAAGGTAAAAACCAATAAAAAACTAAAAAGAAAAAAAGGAAAAAACTAAAAAAAATTTTCATCTTAAAAATTAAAAAAAACTAAAAAAGGTAAAAACTAAAAGAACTAAAAAAGAAAAAAATAAATGACGACACTCAAAGAGAAAGCGACCAGGACAAAAGGAATGTTCGATTAGCAATCAACAAAGCACCGGGACACAGGGAGTATAAATGACGACCAGGACATAAGTAAAAAAAAAATTAACAAAACTAAAAAGAAGGTAAAAACTACAAAAAAACTAAAAAGAAAAAAAAACTAAAAACTAATAAAAAAACTAAAAAATCTAAAAATCTAAATAAACTAAAAAAGAAAAAAAAAGGAAAAAAATAAAGGAGAAGAACAAAACTAAAAAACGAATGTATATACAGACCGGTACACCGGGATACAAATGACGACCGGGACACAGGGAATATAAATGACGACCGGGACACAGGGACACAACTACAACGGGGACACCGGGGGAAACAGGGGGATATAAATGACGACCGGGACAAAAAAACTAAAAAGAAAAAAAACTAAAAACTAATAAAAAAACTAAAAAATCTAAAAATCTAAATAAGCTAAAAAAGAAAAAAAAAGGAAAAAAATAAAGGAGAAAAACAAAACTAAAAAACGAATGTATATACAGACCGGGACACCGGGATACAAATGACGACCGGGACACAGGGAATATAAATGACGACCGGGACACAGGGACACAACTACAACGGGGACACCGGGGGAAACAGGGGGATGTAAATGACGACCGGGACAGGGAATGGTCGATTAGCAATCACCATCAACAAAGCTCAAGGGCAATCATTAGAATCATGAGGTATAGATCTGAATACAGATTGTTTTCCCATGGACCATTATATGTTGCATGTTCAAGAGTCGGTAAACCTGACAATCTATTTATATGCAAAGACAATGGGACAGCAAAGAATGTTGTATATTCGCAAGTTTTACGTAGTTAAAACCATATATATATATATATATATATATATATATATATATATATATATATATATATATATATATATATATATATCTATCTATATTCACAGGTGGGACATAGGGACACAACTACAATGGCGCGTAACTATTATGGCGCGTAACGACTTACGCGCGCGGGGGGGCTTGGGGGGGCGCGAAGCGCTCCCACCAACTAGGTGTTGGGGTGGCGCGAAGCGCCACCCCAACAGCTAGTTTTTATATATATAGAAGATGTGCCGGTGTCCCGGTTGTCATTTGTGTCCCGATGTCCCGGTCTGTAATTTCGTCAGTCGAAAACATGACGTCAGTCAACACACAAACATGACGTCACCCGACAGACTCACACACACACAGACAACTTATTTTTATATATATAGATAGATAGTACAATCAACCGTAGTCTGAAAAGAAACTCCCGTAAATCAATGGTAATTTACCATGTGAGAATCCCGATGAGCCCCAGAATCCCGATAATATATCCCACACATTTATTTCTGTAGAGAAAGTTTCCCCACATGTAATTCTGAGCAGCCACGACGGAATATTGCTGTGTTATCCAGTAATTTATTAGTAATATATACAAATGAGCATTTGATTTCAAAATAGCCATTAACTGTATCTCTACAATCTTCCAACAGTCTGGTGAAATGTTCCAACCTCTGGCGGGAAAGCGAAAAATGACCTCAGTGCTAACCGTACACAAATGTACTTTTTTTAAAAGATGGATGAAAGTAAGCTTCCAGTTGTGACTCTTTTGATATTTGTGACTTCAATGGTATATTTTTTTTTTATTCCTAATTGATAATAGGGTTGAGAGGTTTCTGGTTTTATTCGAAATTTTAAATATTTTGCTTTGGTAATTACAAATCAATATTCTGTTGAACTCAAATAATAGTTATTATTTTGTAATTGTCATTAATTGGTAAATTTTTCTTTCAACTTGGAACTGACATCGTCAAATTGGCGTCTAAAAAAATAATTAACTCTCCGTGGCAAAATAGTTTTTTAATATTTAGTGTTGATCATTATCTTTCGGAAATACTACTATGATAATATCAATATAAAAGTCAAACAAATGCTTTAATACCAAAAGTTCTAAACTGTCAAAAATGGAATTGACTTCTGTTTGGCTCTTGTTGATATTATGTTCAATGACTATTTACGATACTAAGCAAATTCAGTTAAAGTGCTCCTACGCTAAATTTCTACAAAATGAAACTGCCAAGTACCTTTAGAAATTCTGCTTCTTCCTACAATAAAAAACTATTATATTTACTAATATTCATAAGCAACAAAAAAATTAGTTTGATATTATCCTGTAAAATTAAATAAAATTA